>NW_013541522.1:283314-289345 GCF_000499545.2 Eimeria tenella
GTTTAGGGTTTAGGGTTTAGGGTTTAGGGTTTAGGGTTTAGGGCTAGGGTTAGGCAGGGAGGGAGGCAGGCAGGGAGGCGAGGAAAGGGTTTGGGTGAACGCGGGGGATATTGTGTTGGTGTCTTTGCGGGACTTCCAAGACAACAAGGGCGACGTGATCGCGAAGTAGGGTTTAGGGTTTAGGGTTTAGGGTTTAGGGTTTAGGTTCAGTGCAGGCTGTAGCGCGTCGAGTGCCACCCCCGAACGAGAAACCCCCCGCGACAAGCGCGGCAGTTCTAGGCTTCCGTAGCACGCTGCCTGCTGCCGCCCATCCGCAGCAGCAGCAGCAGCAGCAGCAGCAGCAGCGGGGTGTGGGGTGTGGGGCCTGGTGTAGATACACCCCGGACGAGGCGCGGGCGCTGAAGTCCTTCGGCGAGCTGCCCGCAAACGCCAAAATAAATGAAACGGATGCATTTGGCGAAGAAGACAACGCGGGAGGTGGGATCGAGTTCCAGGAGTCGGGATCGGGATCGGGATCGGCCAGCGAGGACGACGAGCACCAGCAGGACCTCGACGTCGACGACGTGAGCGGCTCCTGCTGCTGCTCCTGCTGCTGCTCCTGCTGCTGCTGCTGCTGCGCGGCACCAGCGGCTGAGGCGGCGCCGCAGCAGCGGCTGAGGCGGCGCCGCAGCAGCTGCTGCTGCAGCTGCTGCTGCTGCTGCTGCAGCTGCTGCTGCTGCAGCTGCTGCTGCTGCAGCTGCTGCTGCTGCAGCTGCAGCGGTGGGGTGGGGATGGGTAGAGGCGTAGGGGTGCATGCAGAGGCAGCAAAAAGTATTTTGGGGTTTTTGTTTTGAAGTTCAAAAGTGGATTTTATTCGTTTAAATAGTTTGCTGCTTTAATTAATCTTTCATTTAAGATGTCTTATTTCAAATAAATTTTAAGTTAAATTCCAAATAAAAAATTCATCCGCAAGGCCGCAGCAGGCGAGCAGCACAACTGAGCGCCTGCTGCTGCTGCTGCTGCAGCGGCTGCTGCTGCTGCTGCTGCGGTGGGTTGGTTGATGTAGTTCTGTGTAAAGATGTATGCAGAGTTGATGGAGTTTTTTTTTTTTGCTGCTGCTGCTTTTCTTTTTTCTTCAGATCTAAAAAAAGTGATTTATCAAGCTCGGAAGGGAGGAGTTGGAGGGCAACACGGAGCAGCTGCTGCTGCTGCTGCTGCTGTTGCTGCTGCTGCAGACGTTCAGCAGGAGCAGCAGCGGCGCCAGCGGCAGCAGCATCAGGTTCCAGTCCTGCAGCAGCTGTGGTGATGCCCACTGTGGTGCTGTGGCGTCCTCAGCAGTTGGGTGCTGCTGCTGCTGCTGCTGCTGCTGCTGCTGAACAGGACAAGCAGCGGCGTGAACTGTGGCGTTTGCAGCAGCAGCAGCAGCAGCAGAAGGGGAAGCAATAGACATTTAGGGCTTAGCAGCCGCCAGTTTGCTGCTGAGGTCGTTTAGGATGTCTTTGGCACTGACTTGAAAATTTCTCAAGTGGTTGAAGACTCTTGCTGTTTTGCTGCTGCAGCTGCTTTGCTGCTATTTTGCTGCTGCTGCTGCTGTTTCGCTGCTGTTGCTGTTTTGCTGCAGTTGCCGTTTTGCGGCTGCTTCTGCTTTGCTCCTGGTGCTGTTTCGCGGCTGCTGCTGTTTCGTTTTGGCTTGCTGTTGGTACCTTGCTGCCGCTGCTTTGCTGCTGCTGCTTCGCAGCCGCTACTATGCTGTTGCTGCTCTTTTGGGCTTGCTGCTGCTTCGCCTCTGCTGCTGCTATTGCTGCTGCTGCTGGCAGCACTAGCGGCTCAAGTGGCCACTCAGCGCCGGAGGCCTCAGCCCAGCTATCCACAGACAGGTAGCTGGCAGCTAGCTAGCCAGGCCTAGCTAGCTAGCTGGCTAGCCACGGACAGCTAGCTAGCTAGCCACGGGCAGCTAGCGCTGCGCAGCTAAGCCACTCACTGCAAGCCACTGCGGGCTAGCCACCTGTGGCTAGCTCGTTGCAGCTGCGCAGCAGCAGCTAGCTGGCTACAACTAGCCAGACACAGCTAGCTAGACGTAGCTAGCCACCTGTGGCTAGCTCGTTGCAGTTAGCTTGCCGTAGCTAGCTAGCCTTGACTAGCTAGACGCAGCTAGCTGGCGGCAGCCAGCTGACATAGTTAGCTAGCCACAGCTAGCTAGCCACCGCTAGCTAACCATAGTTAGCTAGCTGCGGCTAGCTAGCCGCGGCTAGCTAGCCGCAGCTAGCTAGCCGCAGCTAGCTAGCCGCGACTAGCTAGCCTTAGTTAGGGGGTAAGGCCTCGCTGGTCTTCTCTTCTGTCTTCTCCTCCTTCTGCAGCATTCTGCTTTTTTTCCTTTCTTTTTTCTTTTATTTCGTCTGTTGCTTTACTTCTTTTATTTTTTCTATTTTCCTTGTTTGTTTCTTTTTTGTCTCTTTTGAGCTAGCTTGCTAGCTGACTGGCTAGCTGGCTGGTCAGCTGGCTTGGTGGCTGGCTGGCTATCTGGCTTAGCTTGCCAGCCGGCTAGCTAGCTGGCTATCTGGCTAGCTAGCTGGCTGGCTAGCTAGCTGGCTGGCTAGCTAGTTAGCTAGCTAGGTGGCCAGCTAGCCAGCTAGCTACCTGGCTAGCTAGCTGGCTGGCTGGCTACCAAGCTAGCTAGCTAGCTGTTGGTGACACGTGGGAGTACTTAAAGGCGGAGCTTTTCCCTGTCTAGTAGCTAGCTGGCTGGCCAGCTAGCCGCCTGCCTAGCTAGCTGGCTATCTGGCTACCTGCTTATTCAGCTAGCTAGCTAGCCAGCTAGCTAGCCAGCTCGCGAGCTAGCTAGCTAGCCAGCTAGCTAGCCAGCTCGCCAGCTAGCTAGCTAGCTAGCTAGCTGTTGACGCGTGGAGTACTTAAAGGGCGGAGCTTTTCCCTCTCGTCTAGGGAGAGAAGAGCCGCTGGGCGTTCTGCGTGGGGCGGCAGCAAAGGCCGCTTCGCAGCAGCACGAAATGAAGAGCAGCAAAAGGAGAAAACACCAAATGCAGCTGCCGCCAACGCATGCATTCGTGTATGCATGCATGCATGCGTGATTAGTGCATGCATGCATGCATGCATGCATGCAGGCACGCGTGCATTAGTGTATGCGTGCATGCGTGCATGCATGCAGGCATGCGTGCATTAGTGTATGCATGCATGCATGCATGCAGGCATGAGTGTATGCATGCAGGCATGCGTGCATGCATGCATTAGTGTATGCATGCATGCATGCATGCATTAGTGTACGCATGCAGGCATGCATGCATCCAGGCATTGATGCATGCAGGCGTGCATGCGAGTTGGAGTGCTTGCCGTGCATGCAGGTGCATGCAAGCACCTGCGCATGCAAGGCCTGCTGCGTGCAAGTGCATGCAGCTGCATGCATGCAGCCGCATGCAGCATACATGCAGGTGCATGCAAAGAAGCGCATGCAAACGCTTGTTGTGGAAATTGTGAAGACTCCGCCCTCGTGAAGATTGGGGCTGCATGCGCTGCTGCCCCACACATGCATGCAGCTGGGGTGTACGTACACCCCAGGGCCGTTGACTGGGTGTCTGCGCACCTGAGACCACCTGCTGCTGCGCTGCTGCTGCGCCGCTGCTGCTGCTGCTGCTGCTGCTGGTGCTGCAGACTCAAGAAAGCCCTCTGAGGCCCACAGAGGGCAAAATCACTCAAACTAAAGAGACAATTGCTGCTGCTTGTCTCTTTTTCTGTGCCACCTGATGCATGCAAAGCGGGGCCCCCAGAGCTGCCGTCCCGCCGCTTTGGGGGGCCCCTGTGGGGCGCCTCAGGGGACCCTGTGGGGCCCTAGTGGGGCCCCTCTCCGGCCCCAGCGGGCCCCCTATATGGCCCCCCGGGGGCCCCAGGGGGCCCCTGGGGGCCCCCCTGGGGTCTGGACCCCATATACCAGTGCCCCTGGGGGGCCACCTGTCGCCGCTAATTGGCCTTATGGGGCCCTCTGCAAATCTGTGGGGCCCCAGAGGGCCCCGGGGGCCCCAGGGGGCCCCCGGGGGCCCCCCCGGGGCCCCGTAGGGGCCCCTGTGGTTTGATAGCACCTGCTTTTGCCGCTGTTGAGTACACCGAGGTGTACGTACACCTGAGACTGCGCATGGGGTCAGCTGCGCAGAGCCCGCAGCAGCAAAGTCCAAACCCTGGGCGGCAAACCCTAAACCCCAAACCCTAAACCCTGAAGCCTAAACCCTCGCCCTCAGGGGATGGTGTTGATTTGGCTCCAGAGAGAGGCAAAGGGCGCCTGAGTCCTTTGCTGCTGCCCGGGCTTCCTGAGGTTGTGCTGCGCGCTGCTGCTGCTGCTGCTGCCTCTCCAGTGGTGGGTAATGAGCTCTTCAGAGGGCAGCAGCCCCTCAGCTAGCCCCAAGGCCTTGACCTTGGGGGCCGCAGTGGGGGTCATGGGGAGGGAGAAGAGGCTGGGCTCTGCGTGGCTAGCTGGCTGGCTAGCTGGCCGGCTAGCTGGCTGGCTAGCTGGCTGGCTAGCTGGCTGGCTAGCTGGCTGGCTAGCTGCAGCAGGCCGCACGGCCCGCCCCCCCAGCAGCACATCTACAAATTGACTTATGGGGTCTTCGGGGGCAGCCTCGGGGTTGACGGAGGACTCGAAGGTGAGTCCGACTTCGGAGGGGCGGGCTCCTGGGCAATTCAAGTTCGTAAAAAGCAGAAAAAAATACTTAACTCTCAATTGCTCTTCAACGAATTAGCCAATTAATTTGCCTTTCTTTTCAAGTTATTCTCCGTTTTCTGCGCTAAAGAATGAACTAACTCTTGGGATATTTCGCTAGTTTGTTGTTTCGGCACATTTCCAAAAAGTCGCAAAGTCAAAAGTGCTCAAGTGGACAAATGACAAACAAGTGGACAAGTAGCTCCCAGGTGGAGAGACACCCGAAACTGAAGCTGCATGCAAAGAAGCCAGGAATGAGATAATGAAAAAAAAGACAAAAAGAGACAAAAGGAGAAAAAAGACAAAAAGAGACCAAAAGAAACAAATAAACGCAAAAGAAGAGACAAATAGAGGCGAAGACAAAAAAGGCAATGAGACACATGGGGAAAAAAGGAGAAAAAAGGAGAAGATAAAAGAGCACAAAGTGCCACAAACACAAGGAGCCACAAGAGATAAAAAAGAAACAAAAAAAATCAAACAAACGAAACAAAAAGAGAATGAAGAACTCCAAAAACAGCCAAATAACTAACACCAGTGGTCCCCTAAGGGGCCCCCAAGGGGGCCCCAGGGGGCTCCTTGAGATCCCTTTGGGGGCCCCTAATGCGTCCCTAAAGGGCCCCTAAAAGGCCCCTGAAGTGCCCCTAAAGTGCCCCTGAAGTGCCCCTAAAGTGCCCCTAAAGTGCTCCTAAAGTGCGCCTAAAGGGGCCCCCTAAAGAGCCCCTAAAGGACCCCTAAAAGTCCGCTAAACGCTTCCTAAAGGGCCCCCTAGGGGGCCCCCCCGGGGACCCTAGGGGGCCCCTATGGGGGCCCCAAGAGTGCAAGGAGTTGAAGGGTTTACCGCCTGGGCTGATGCGGGTGAGGGCCGGCTGGGGGCCCTCTGGGGGTACTGTGGCGCCTTCGGTGTGGCCCAAGACTTTGATGCGGGCCTGGGTGCTGCTGAGGTCTTCGGGCTCTTGCTGGAAGCCCAGCAGCTCGTCTGCAGCAGCAGCAGCAGCAGCAGCAGCAGCAGCAGCAGCAGCGGTGAAGGTGGTTTTATGGCGTAGAAGGGGAGGGTAAAGAAGTGGAGGAAGGGGTTATAAGAAAAGAGATGAAGCGAGGCAGAAAGGGAAAACAGAAAAGAGATATTAAATGAAATAATTAAACACTAATGAGATTAGAAGAAATAAAAAATAATAAAGCTAAAAATAAATCAAAAATGAATAAAAAAGACAAAAAGAGATGAAATGAAACACGAAGAACTTTTCAAGGAAACCAGAAAGCGCTTGGGTGGCAGCCAGGGGCAGAAGAGCTCTAACAAAAGCCACAAGAGACCCAGAGCTAAGCAGCAGCAGCAGCAGCAGCAGCAGCAGC
>NW_013541522.1:289445-295537 GCF_000499545.2 Eimeria tenella
CTCTCTCGGTTTCTTCTCTCTAGGGTTTAAGGTTTAGGGTTTGGCGTTTAGGGTTTAGGGTTTAGGGTTTAGGGTTTACTTTGTTGATTTTATAAGAAGCCCCATTGAAAGTTTCGATTTTGGGGGGTTTTGAAATGACCTTGGCTTCGCCGTTGACGACGTACTCGGGGGCCTCCCCCTCCGCCGCGCCGCCGCCGCCGCCGCCGCTGCTGCTGCTGCTGCTGCTGCTGCTGCTGCTGCTGCTGCGCCTGCCGATCAGCAGCGGGGAGCCCTCCCAAGTGTCGAACTGCTGCTGCTGCTGGTCCCGCAGCGCGTCGTCGAGGTCCACCACTTGGTTGGGAATGATGTGGAATTGGAGAATGCGCCACTTGGCCTGCCAGGAGAGTCTGTGCAGGTCCAGTCCTGCTGCAGCAGCAGCAGCAAAAGCAGCATTTACTGGCATCAGCATGGTCATGTCCCGCGACTGCTCCAGGTAAAACGTCATCCCCAGCTCCTTCAGCAAGCGGTCCAGCTCCGACAGGTCCTGCGGCGCACACCGCCCAGCCGCGCTGCTGCTGCTGCTGCTGCTGCTGCTGCTGCTGCCGCTGCTGCTGCTGCTGCTGCTGCTGCTGCTGCTGGGGATTGTGGCGGTGGAGCTGGCAGCAGAGTCGTGCGGGGAGGGGCAGCAAGGGGGGAGAGAGCCTCCTGCGGAGGAGGGGGGAGGAGGGAAGGAGATGCTGCTGCTGCTGCTGCTGCTGCTGCTGCTCCCCTCTCTGTTTATATTTATTATTGAATACATTCTTTAGTGTTGTCAAGTGCTGCTTAGCAGAGGCCATTTTGACTATAAACATCCTTAAATGGAATTCTTTTAGTTATTAACTGCGAGCAAGTCGATCTTTTTAACTGCTTGAAGACAAGCAGCAGCAGCAGCAGCAGCAGCAGCAGGAAGCAGAAGGACTTAAAAGAATTAACAAAAGGCCCACCTCTTGCATGCTGGCAAGATCCTGGACAGTGACCAATTCATTAATTGCAGGGTTTTGAGCAGAGCCCCCAGAAAGGGTATTGAGGGCCCCCCTGGAGGTCATTGCTGCTGTTCTGTCGCTGTGTGCTGCTGCAGCAGCAGCAGCATTTGCTGCTCCGTTTGTTGCGGCCGCCGCCACCGCCGGAGCCGCCGCGTGCTGCAGCAGCAGCAGCAGCAGCAGCAGCCACGCAGCCGGCGACGCCGGGCCGCCCCGGGCCTCTGAGAGTCTCCCAGTCATGGCTGCGAAGCAGAGGCGCTGGCGCAGCAAAAGGCAGCAGCAGCAGCAGCAGCAGCAGCAGCAGCAGCAGCAGGGCTTCTTCAGGGGGCCGGCACAGAGAGACCAGCCAGAAGCAAATCTGAGGGGCCGGGAGACAGGCAAGGAGCAGGCAAGGAGCAGCAGCAGCAGAGGCGGGCCTTTGCTTCGACGGGTGTCTCTGCAGCAGCAAAAAGAAGCAGCAGCAAAAGACAAAAGGTGCAGCAAAAGGGCCCATGGCACACCACGGGGCTGCTTAAAAAGCGAAGAAGAGCAGCAGCAGAGAAGCAAAAGAACCACCAGAAGCAGCCCTGGGGCCCCTAGTCTTGATTTGCTGCACTTACAGAAACAACTCAGAGAGTTTCGCCCTGCTGCTGCTGCTGCTGCTGCTGCCTGTCGTCGTCTATTCGCCAAAAAGAATACTTGAGACCGCTGAAGCACCACTACACCAGCAGTTTGTAAACCTGATTGCAAATAAATAAAGAAATATAAATATGAAATCGAAAAGAAAGACAAATAGCCCAACAGCAGCACACCGCAGCCCCCCGTCCAGAGAGATATGCAGCAGCAGACCGCTGCTGCTGCCGCTGCTGCTGCTGCTGCTGCTCGTTAGCTTAGGCAGCTCCTCGTCTCTATAAACTGCAAATAGAAACACAATTATATAAATTAAATCAAAGTTTTGATACTTCACTTTTGTGTTCAAACGCAAACGCACGTTTCCGCAGCTGGTGTACGTACACCCCAGCAGCATCGCACGGTCACCTGCGATCACTTCTTTGATCGGCGGCGTGAAACAGCAAAAATAGACCCAAAGAGCATTAAATTTTGACATTTAATGATTTATTTTAATAAAATAAATAGATGTAAGGCAGTTTATTTGCTAAAGAGGGAATAAAAAGGCGAAAAATGCCGCCGCTGGGCTCTCCTCTGCAGTCTCGGTCACCTTGGCGCCTCCTAGAGCCTTCCTATTCATTTTTTTCTGTTCTTTTTGCTGCTCTCTTTTCCATTTATATTCTTTTTGGTTTCTTAAACTTTTATTTTCCTATTTCCTCCCCTTTTTCAGCTCTCTAGGCCCGTGAGCACTTGCTAGAAGGCTAGGCATTTTATTAATGCCGGGGGCTCTTTTTTGCTGCTGCTGGAGTCTCAGGCTTTGTTGCTGCTGCCCGTTTTTGCTGCTTCTCGTGTATTCCTTGTCTTCTTGCAAGCCTTTCTGGCTGCTGCAGCCTCTGCTGCTGCTGCTGCTGCTGTTGCTGCTACTGCTGCTGCTGCTCGCCTCCGTTTCTGTCCATTAGGCTTCTGCCCTTCTCCTCCATTTCGACCTCTGGCTGCGTCTGCAGCAGCAGCTTTGCTGCAGCTGCACTTTGCTGCTACATGAGCTTTTCTCTAAGCCCCAAAGGGCCCCTGCTGCTGCCCTGCTGCTGCATTTGTCTTCATGTTCTATTATTATCATTATCATTATTATTATTATTACTATTATTATTACTATTACTATTATTACTACTACTATTATTATTATTACTAGTTTCCAGTGGCGCCTCAGTGGCCTCCTAGCAGCAGCAGCAAGACAGGCAGCTGCAGCAAGTCTGAAGCTTCTTCTCCCCGTGGCATTTTCTGCTGCTGCTTCCACTTCTTTCCCTGCTTAAAATGCAGCACTTTCCTTTGCCTCAATCCCGCCCCACTTCAGCAGCCCTAGGGCCCTGCTGCTGCTGCTGCTACCGCTGCTGCTGCTACCGCTGCTGCTGCTGCTGCTACTGCGCCGCAGCCTCGGGGTCTCTCCATTAGGAGTGCCACAGACGCTATATGGAGAGCTGTGACCAGCTGCCTAGCTAGCTAGCTAGCGAGCCTGCAGTCGCAGCTGTTAAGGGGGAGCCGTGGTTAGCTGTGGCTAGCTGTGGCTAGCTACGAATGCCTGTGGGCAGCTAGGGATAGCCATGTGGCTAGCTCTGGCTAGCTGCGAACGTCTGTGATTTCGCAGGGCTAGCTGTGACTAGCTGTGGCTAGCTGTGGCTAGCTGTGGCTAGCTGTGGCTAGCTATGGCTGGCTGCAGCTAGCTGCTTCTAACTGCGTCTAGCTGCAGCTAGCTGCAGCTAGCTGCAGCTAGCTGCTGGCTTCAGCTAGCTGCCGACGCATGTAATGGGCTGAATTCTGCAATATACATTAATGTAGCTTCATAAAACTCAAAAGGTTATTTAAATTCTGAAATTAAAAACCTCTGAAAAGCAGCAACTGTTTTGACTGGCCGGTTGAGCTGAGCGTGAGGTGTACATACACCTGAAGGCCCGGGCGAGTCAGCCAGTCTGGATTGCGTCGATTTGAGCAGTTTTACACATTTAAACATAAATAATTATATTAAATATTTAAAAATATGAAAATATATATTTATTTAAGTGAATATAAACGCAAATAATGCACAAATGGTCATGTTCGATGGAGAAGTGGATTCCAGAGGTGTACATACACCCCGTGCGTCCGCACAAATGCTTCCAAATCTGTTTTATTTTTACTTATATTTACTATTAGAAACTTAATCGAATATACCAATTAAAATTGCAAATCTTTTTATGATTTTGTTTATTTACTATTAAATAATAATAGTAAGTGCTAAATATATTATTAATCTATGCACATTTATAAGTACATATTTGCTTGTAAATAAATACTAAATGCTCTTTTTATTTAATTATTCTATAAATGCATATTTGTTTACAGAAATTTTCATATTAGATGTTCTTATCTTTATATCTGTACAGCGTTGAAGTATATTTGTCTATTATATCTCAGATATCGTTTTCATTCTTTTATACAAACTAAAAATAGATATTTGCAAATAAATATATTTATATATGCATCTATATGTTGTTTTAGTCTTCGTTTATACATGTTATGAATATATATTTGTTACATCTTTTGTCTTTAATTATATTTATTCTAAATATGCAAGTGCCCATAAACACGTAATATATTTTTATTTTTAATTTATAAATATTTTAATTATATATTTGCATATTTTTTGTATTCAAAAAAGATATTTTAATATTTATTTACATACATTATTAACATAAACTTGCTCACTTTTATATTCTATGACTTGACCTTTATTTATAAGTTTGTATTTGACTCTTTACGTATATATTGAATGTCTTTAGATAAATATATATATATATATAATATTTAATATATATAACATATACATATATATATATATAAACATACTTATATATATATATATACAGTAAATATATTTATGCACATGTAATATACATATATATATGTGGCTGTGTACTCTGTGCATTTGGATAAAACAAATGCACAAATGAATAATAAAACAAACAAATAAATGAACAATAAAAACAAATGCAACAATGAATATTTCACTTTTTATTAAATGCATCGAAAATTGGCTAATTTGGGGTGTACAGACATCTGCGGATGCATGCAAGAAAGCTGCATGCAAATGCATGCAACAAAAATGGACTTTTGGGGCTTTTTTGGGATTTGATGAATTATTTATTTAAATTTCCACCAATCTAGCAGCAAAAGCTTTTGCTGCAGCAAAGAAGAAAAAAGAAAACGTTTGAATTGTTATTTTTGCTGCTTTGCTGCCAAATTGTTTTCTTTTTATCATTTTGCAAAATTGAAATTTTCAAAAAATAATTCCTTTCACTCTAATGCTCAATTGCTAAAGATACCTGCGCCTAAAGCTCGCTTTAGCAGCAGCAGCAGCAGCAACAGCAGCAGCAGTAGCAGCAGGGGCAGATATTGCGGCAGCAGACGGAACAAAAAGGAAACACACATGGGCAGTCCCGGGTGTATGCACACTTGCTAAGCAGCTAGCAGCAGCAGCAACAGCAGCAAAAACAGCTGCATCGGCAGCAGCAGTAGCAGCAGCAATGGTGAAACTGCCAGTGGCGTTGGGTGCAGCAGCAAGAGCCATCGTGCATGCAAACGGCAGCAGCAGCAGCAGCAGCACCGCGGCAGCCGTGTCACCAGTAGTAGCAGCAGCAGCAGAAACAGACACAGCAACAGCAACAACAGCAACAGCAACAGTTGCAGCAACAGCTGCAGCAGCTGCAGCAACGGGTGCAGCAGCAGCAGCAGCAGCAGCAATTGGTGTGCTCGGTGATAAACTAGTGGACCTGTCGGCAGCAAGCTGAGGTGTACGTACACCTCAGTTTATTGACTGTGAAAATTCCGCTTTGTCCAAAATTTCAGGCGGCAGCAGCGCAGCAGCAGCAGCAGCAGCAGCAGCAGGATGAGCGGCAGCAGCAGCAAAACGAGCAGCAGCAGCAGCAGCAGCAACGGGAGCAGCAGCAGCAGCAGACCGCCTCAGTTTGTGTCTTTCTCCCCATAAATCTTCAATCTTCTGCTGCAAAAGGCAATCATAATAAATTAATATTTAATTTTAAATTAAATTGCAGAAGAAAGATTCTTTGCTTCGCTACAAACTCGACCCAGCGACTGCTGGGGAAGCCCCCTGCTGCTGCTGCTGCTGCTGCTGCTGCTGCTGCTGCACGGGGCCGACCGCGAGTTCTTTGCTGCTCCTCAGAGGCTATAATTAAACGCTTGAAAGGCTTTAGCTAGCTGGCTAGCTAGCTAGCTAGCTGCTCCTTCTGACGCAGCAGCAGCTGCGGCGTTTCTAGGCGATCCTGTGTGGTTTGCTGGGGCCTGAGGACTCGCAGCAGCAGCAGCAGCAGGGTTTCTGCTGCTGCTGCTGTTGCTAGTCCTCAGGCCGCAGCAGACTACACAGGATCGCCTACAGACGCCGCAGCTGCTGCTGCGGCAGAAGGAGCAGCTAGCTAGCGAGCTAGCCAGCTAGCTGCAGCCTTTCCAGCGTTTAAT
>NW_013541522.1:295637-402302 GCF_000499545.2 Eimeria tenella
AGCGGCTGCAGCAGCAGTTGCAGCAGTTGCAACAGTTGCAGCATCAGCTGCATTGCTGGAGGTGGCAGCAGCAGCAAGAGCAGCAGCAGCTGCAGCGCCAGTAGCTGCGCTAGCGCGAGCACCAGCAACAGCCGTGGCAGCAGCAGCAGCGGTAGCAACAGCAGCAACGGCGGCAGCAGCAGGAAAAACAGCCGCAGCAGCAGCAGCAGCGGCAACGACAGCAGCAGCGGCAACGACAGCAGCAGCGACAATAGCAGATGCAGCAGGAGCAGCCGCCACAGCAGTGATCCGTGAGGCACCTCAGCAAACGCCTCGGTCCAGAAGCAGCAGCAGCAGCAGCAGCAGCGCCTGCTTGCTGCAGCTGCTGCCATGCCGCGGTGTGGGGGTGGTGGCGCACGAGGGGTAGCCGGCCGACCTGCTGCAGCGGGAGCCAGCAGCAGCAGCAGCAGCAGCAGTAGCAGCAGTAGCAGCAGCAGCAACAGCAACAGCAGCAGCAGTAGCATTAGCTGCAGTGGCAGCGGCCCTGCCGTTGCGGCATCCTCGCGGCGGAAGTCCACAGCTGGAGTTACTCAGCAGCGGCAGCAGCAGCAGCAACACGAGCAGCAGCAGCAGCAGCAGCAGCGAGGTGCATATATTCCTGGCTTAGCTTCAGTTGGGTCCCCCCAGGTCTCCGCAACGCGGGCTGGGCCAGGGCAGCAGCAGCAGCGCCAGCAGCAGCAGCAGCACGAAAGGCAGCAGCAGCAGCAGCAGCAGCAGCGCCAGCTTACTCAGCAGCAGAAGCAGCCACAGACGCCAGAGCAAAGACAGCAGCAGCAGCAGCAGCAGCAGCAAGGTAGGCTCGCAGGCCCGTCCCCGCCGCAGCGGCTTAGCAGCTGCTGCTGCGTGCCTTTGCCTTTATGTACTTATTAGTGTTTTGCTGCCTTTCTATTAATTAAATAAATCAATTTAATTAATTAATTAATTAATTTAATTAATTAATTAATTTAATTTAATTAACTATTTGCTTTTCCCGCTGCTGCTTCCTGTCTCTCCTTCTGTGTGTCTGCTGCCCTCTGTTGTCTTCTTCTGGAGGCTTTAGGGTTTAGGGTTTAGAGTGGAGGGTTTAGGGTTTAGGGTTTAGGGTTTCTGTCAGAAGCCTGGGGATAGGGTTTAGGGCTAGGGTTTAAGGTTAGGGTTTAGGCTCTAGCGTTTAGGGTTTAAGGTCTAGGTTTAAGTTTTAGGGTTTAGGGTTTAGGGTTTAGGGTTCAGGATGACTTGCTGCTGCTTTCAGCTGTACGTACACCTCAATCTGGGGACCGTCGCCCTCGCAATAAAGGCAGCAGACGCAGTGCAGCAGCAGCAGCAGCAGCAACACCTACTGCTGCATCTGCAGCAGCGGCAACGCCGCCAAGGGCAGCAGCAGCAGCAGCTGCAATACAGGGTGCAGCCACGCCCACAGTTTCCTCACCCGCCTGTAGCCAGCATCAGCAGCAGCGGCAACAGCAGCAGCAGCAGCAGCAGCAGCAACAGCAGCAGCAGCAGCAGCAGCAACAGCTGGATCAACAGCAACGGGAACGACGCGTGGAGGACCAGCAGCAGCGACAGCAACTGCAGCAAGAGCAACCGCACCAGCAGGTGAATGCTTTCGAGCAGCAGCAGGTGTATCATTTCGGGCAGCAGCAGCTGCAGCAGCAGCAGCAGCAACGGTCGCAGGTACATGATTTCGAGGAGCAGCAGCAGCTGCTGAAAGCGCACAATTTTGAGCAGCAGCGGCTTGAAGAGCAGCACGAGCTGCCCTTGAATGACTACCGGCAGCAGGAGGAGCAGGTGCCAGAGCAGCAGCAGCAGCAGCAGCAGCAACAGCAGCAGCAGCAGCAGCAGCAGCAGGCGCAGCAGCAACAGGGTTTCGCTCCGCCATCTGTGCAGCCCGCGTCTTTCCCCGAGCGTTTTTTTTTGTCTGCTGCTGCTGCAGCAGCAGCAGCACGGCGAGCTCCTCTCGGAGTGCCGGAGAGCAGCAGCGACAACGAAGCGCATGCACAGGAGGGTTTGCTGCTGCTGCCGAGTGACCCTGTGGGGCCCCACACCGCTGCAGCGCCGCTGCTGCAGCAGCTGCCGCTGCTGCCCCGCTTCGGGCCCTCAGCTTTCCCCAATTTCGAGGCTTCAAAGGCTCCAGTGTCTCCTCCCTGCGAGCTGCAGCGGGAAGCACATGTACAGCGACTGCTGCTGCAGCTGTCACAGCAAGACGCGCTGCTGTACGAGCAGCAGCAGCAGCAGCAGCAGCGGCGCAGGTTCCCGCAGCAGCAGCAGCAGCAGCAGCCGCTCGCAGCAAGGCTCGTCGTGCCCGAGGTAGTCCAGGGACGGTACCACTCGCTGCTGCTGCTGGACTCGGAGGAGAGCTTGGAGCGGCAGCGGCTCGTGCTGCAGCAGCTGCAGCAGCAGCAGCAGCTGCAGCTGCCCTGCCTCTCCCTTGCATGCGGCTACCCCACAGTTTGCTTCAAAGCTCTTTGCCTCGATGACCCCCACGCCTATGTCATTAGGCTCATTGCATTTTACCCCATTTCTTCTTTTGACCTAGTCAAGGTGAACTCTCTTGCTGCTGCTGCTGCTGCTGCTGTTGTTAAATTGGCGCTGCTGCTGCTGCTGCTGCTGCTGTCAAATTCGTGCTGCTGCTGCTGCCGCTTTTGTTGAGTTTGTGCGGTTCCTAGTGCTGCTGCAGGGACTGCTGTAGTGCAATTTGCATGTGCAGCATAGTTGTAAGTGTGACTGTTTGCTGCTGCTCGAGCTGGCAGTGAGGATATGCTGCTGCTGCTGCTGCTTCCGCTGCTGCGGCTGCTGCGATCGCTGCCAGCGCTGTCGTTCCCGTCGAGCTTGCTGTGGGTGCGGGCTTTGTCGCTGCTGATTTGCTGCCCGAGTATGGGGCCACCAGCACCAGCAGCAGCAGCAGCAGCAGCAGCAGCAGGGTTTGTGGGGTGTTGCATGCGCAGGCAGCAGTGCAGCGGTGGGCGCCGGTGTCTTCGTCTCACCCGAACTTAGTGCCGGTGCGCCACGCAATAGCAACAGCAGATTTGTCTGCATGCATGTCGAGTTTGTTTGCTGCTGCTGGCAGCAGCAGCAGCAGCAGCAGCAGCTGGAAGGGCTTCTGCGGCGGCGGCGGCGCTGCAGCAGCAGACAGCAGCTCCGAGAGCGACGGCGAGGGCGGGGGCCTGGGCCTGCTGCGGGGCCGCAGCAGCAGCAGCAGCAGCAGCAGCGTGGGCTTTGTCTCCGACTATATTCCCAACGCCTACACTTTAGAAGAAACTTTTGTCTCCGGAGAATCCAAAAATGAAACTATTAATGAAATAACTCTTTGGAAAATTATTCTTCAAATTCTTCTCGCGCTGCAGCACATACACTCCAACCAGTGAGCGGCCCCACACTTCCCCGGGTGTACGTACACCGCAAGGCGCAGCCCCCACGCGCTCTTGCCCCTCAACCCCAGACCCTAAACCCTAAACCCTAAACCCTAAATCCTCGTAAGCCGTGGCGCTCGCAGGTGTCCGTGCAGCTGGACCCGTGCAGCTGGGGCGCGGGGAAAGTGCTGCAGCAAAACGTGCATGCATGTGGGCTTTAACAACAGGAGCAAGGGTACTGCGTGCATCTGCAGGTCTGCTGCTGCTGCTGCTGCTGCTGCTGCTGCAGGCTGGCTTACGGGGCCCTGCAGCCGTCCAAGGTCCTCCTCTCCCACCGGCTGCGGGTGCGCCTCAGCTGCTGCGGCATCCTGGACGCCACGCTGCAGCAGCAGCAGCAGCAGCAGCAGCAGCAGCACCATCAGCAGCGCGCCGCTGCTGCTGCTGTAGCGGCAGCGGCGGCTGTCGCAGCTGCAGCGAATGTCCCAGGAGGAATCCCACCCGCTAGCAGCACTGCAGCAGCCGCAGCAGCAGCTGCTGCTGCTGCTGCAGAAGAGACTTTGGAAGAAAGGCAGCAAAGAGACCTGATGCTGCTGGGCAAGCTCATCCTTACCCTCGTCTGCGGCAGTGCAGTAAGCCTCACGAGTCAAGGCCTAGGGTTTAGGGCTTAGGGTATAGGGTTTAGGGTTTAGTGTTTAGCAGTTCTGTGGGTTTTTCCTTCGCTCCTTTGTTTGGCGTTTCTCTTTTTTTTGTTTGGGGTTCCTGCTGCTCCTCTTTTTCTTTCTTTTTCTCCTTTTCTGTCATTTCATTTGTTTCTTTTTATTTAATTTTCTTTTTAAATCTTCTTGCTGCTTGCGGCAGTTTCCTTTCTTTTGCTGTGGCTGTTGGGTTGAGGGCTGCTGGGGTGTACGTGCACCTCAGTCGAAAGAAGCGCGCAACTCCGTTCGAAGGCAAAGGCATCCGAACTTGCGCAATTTGTGCAAAATTCATGAATAATAACCCAAAAATATAGTTAAAATATAATTTTAATTGTGAAATTAAACAAATAAATCAAATTTATGCAACATTTGCGGCTAGCTGCGTTCCCACGGATGCAAACTTTGCCCGAAATCTGCAAAATGGAATTTTGCACGTATTTGGGTCTTTTAAGATCGCAGCTGCTGCAGTTGCATGCAAATGGACATTTTGTCACAAATGTAATTTCAAATGTCTCGTGGACTTCGCCAAAATCCGTAATGTAGCCTCCGGCAAACAGCGCCTGCAGCAGGGTTCAGGCAGCTGCTGCTGCTGTAGCTGCGTCTCCTCTTTTATCTCTTTTGCTGCTGCTGCTGCATTTGGGTCTCCTCTTTTGTCTCTGTTGCTGCTGCTGCTGCTGCATGGGCGTTCCGTCTTGTGTCTGTTTTGCTGCTGTTTCCCGTGCATCTACTGGACGGTGCAGCAGACTTGTTTCTAGTTCGTTGCTGCTGCTGCTTCAGTGGGTAGTGTCGATAGCTGCTGCTGCTGCTGCAGCCGCTTTCCCGGCCGCTTTGCTGCTGCTGCCTGTTCTCGCGTCCCACCGCCGCCGCTGCTGCTGCTGCCGCTGCTGCTGCTGCTGCTGCTGCTGCTGGTGGCTGCAGGCCGCGTCATCTCCGACAGGGGTGCGGGAGCTGATGGGCCGTTGCTGCTACAGCAGCGAGCTGAAGTGTCTGTGTCTGAGTCTGCTGTGGGGGCCCTCCGGGGGGGCCCCCCTGTGGAGCGCGGGGGCGCTGCTGCAGAGCTACGCGGGGCAGCTGGTGCCGCTGCTGCAGCAGGAAGAGGCGCTGCTGGACGGGTACGAGGCGCTGCTGTTCCGCGAGCTGAGCCGCAGCAGGCTGCTGCTGCTGCTCTGCAAACTGAACTTTGTTGCTGCGCGGGGGCCCCTGGGGGCCGACAGCAGCTGGGGAGAAGTTGGAGACAGATATATTGTGCGGCTCTTTAGAGACTATTTGTTTCTGCAGCAGGGGCAGCAGGGAGAGCCCGTGCTGGACTTGGGCCACGTGCTGCATGCAATGCACAAGTGCGACTTGGGGGCCCCCGACACTTTGCTGCTGATGGCTCCCGACGCAGCCAACAGTTTGCTGCTGCTGTCTTACCGCGACGTCAAAAACGCCATTGACAAGAGCTTCAGGGACCTCGTTGCTGCTGCGCTGCATGCGCCCAGCCCTGCTGCTGCTGCTGCGGCCCAGCCCCACGCGCACCCGCAGCCCACCAGCCCTCTCCACAGCCCTCCAGAAGCTGCTGCTGCTGCTGCTGCTGCTGCAGCAGGACGCCCCAACACGCTCCATGCATACAGCCCCGTTCACCACGCGCCCATGGGGGGCCTCTATGTGCCCCAGCAGCAGCAGCAGCAGCACCAGCAGCAGCACCAGCAGCAGCACCAGTACAGCCCGCCCGTCAACTGTGTAGAAGCCACGTCGCTCTACAGTCCCCCGCTGCAGCCGCTGCAGCAAGTGCTGCAGCTGCCCGCGCAGCAGCAGCTGCAGTACCCGCAGGACCAGCAGCAAGGCTGCTACAATCCGTACAGCTGGCATGTGCAGCCCTAACGCAGCAGCTGGTGCTCCAGCAGCGGCTGCCGCTGCCGCTGCAGCAGCTGTGGAAGCAGTCACAGCAGCAGCAGAGGCAGACGTTGCTGCTGCAGCCCGGGCAGCACCAGCGGCACCAGCAAATGCTGCTGCAGCGGCAGGACCATGTGCAGGGACCGCACCTGCTACTGCTGCTGCTGCTCTGCTGCTGCTGCTGCTGCTGCTGCTGCGGGGGATTCGTTTTCTATCTGCCGAGATCGACAGTGTCTATACACCTGAAGACGTGCACGTTCGCTGCCTTCAAGTGACCCACAAAGCTTGCTGCTACGCACTTGCTGCTGCTTATTTTGCTGCTACGCATTTGCTGCTGCTTATTTTGCTGCTACGCACTTCCTGCTGCTCAGTTTGCTGCTACGCACTTGCTGCTGCTTATTTTGATGCTACGCACTTACTGCTGCTTATTTTGCTGCTACGCACTTGCAGCTGCTTACTTTGCTGCCACGCACTTACTACTGCTTATTTGCTGCTGCATACTTGCTGCTGCTTATTTTGCTGCTACGCTCTTGCTGCTGCTTGTTTGCTGCTACGTAGGTGCTTATTTGCTGCTGCATACTTGCTGCAGATTATTTGCTGCTGCATACTTGCTGCTGCTTATTTGCTGCTGCATACTCGCTGCTGCTTTTCTGCTGCATACTCGCTGATGCTTATTTTGCTGCTGCCTACTTGCTGCTGCTTATTTGCTGCTACTTGCTGCTGCTTATTTGCTGCTGCATTCTTGCTGCAGATCATTTGCTGTTGCGTACTTGCTGCTCCTTATTTGCTGCTGCATACTCGCTGCTGGTTATCTGCTGCATACTTGCTGCTGCTTATTTTGCTGCTGCATACTTGCTGCTGCTTACTTGCTGCTACGTACTTGCTGCTCCTTATTTGCTGCTGCGTACTTGCTGCTGCATACTTGCTGCTGCATACTTGCTGCTGCATATTTGCTGGTGCATACTCGCTGCTGCTTATTTGCTGCTGCTTATTTACTGCTGCATACTTGCTACTGCACCCTTTCTGCTGCTTATTTGCTGCTGCATACGTGCTGCTGCTTTTTTTGCTGCTGCACACTTGCTGCTGCTTATTTGCTGCTACGTACTTGCTGCTGCTTATTTGCTGCTAGATACTTGCTGCTGCTTATTTGCTGCTGTGTATTTGCTGCTGCTTATTTTGCTGCTACGTACTTACTACTTCTTATTTTGGTGGTACGTACTTGCTGCTGCTTATTTTGCTGCTGCATACTTGCTGCTGCTTATTTTTCGCCGTGTACTTGCTGCTGCTTATTTGCTGTTGCGTACTTGTTGCTGCTTATTTGCTGCTACGTGCTGTCGCTTATTCACTGCTAGGTACTTGCTGCTGCTTATTTGCTGCTGCATACTTGCTGCAGCTTATTTACTGCAACGTACTTGCTGCTGCTTATATGCTGCAACGTACTTGCTGCTACCTGCTTACTGCTACGGACTTGCTGCTGCATATTTTGCTGCTGCATACTTGCTGCTGCTTATTTTGCTACTATGTATTTGCTGCTGCTTATTTGCTGCTGCTTATTTGCAGCTGCGTACTTGCTGCTGCCTCTTTGCTACTACATACTTGCTACAGCTTATTTGCTGCTGCATACGTGCTGCTGCGTATTTATTGCTGCATACTTGCTGCTGCTTATTTGCTGCTGCATGCTTGCTGCTGCTTTGTTTCTGCATACTTATTGCTGCTTATTTGGTGCTGTGCTGCTGCTTACGTACTGCTGCAGCGTAGCTGCTGCGTGTATGTTGCCACGCTTGGTGCACTACTAATTTGCCGCTGCATTCTTGCTGCTGCTATTTTGCTGCTGCGTAGCTGCTGCTGCTCTCCGGGCCGTCGTGCCGGGCACAGTCAAGTGAAGCGTGAGGCGCACACGTCTCGACCCGTAGCAGCAGCAGCAGCGGTGGGAACTGGCTGCTACATGCAGTGTGCTGCTGCTGCTGCCGCTGCTGCAGATACTGCTGCAGCTGCAGCACACCTCGCAGGAAGTAAAGTGGAGTAGCAGCAACTGGAAATTGTCGCAATTGGTTTCGCGGCTTCCTAAGGTTCGTCTCAAAATGTCATGTTTAAATTAATGAGTCGAGGTGTACGTACACCTGGTGCATGCGCATGCGCACGCGCACGCAAACCGCGGGGCTGGACTCGGCGGGGCGCATGCACCTGCCTGCCCCGGGGCAAAAAATAAAAAGAAAGAAGAGAGCCTGTTGCATGTCTTGGGGCTGTGGGGCCCCACAGCTGTGCCCGCAACTCTGCAGGGAGACTAAAAGGCAGCAGACTACGGGCAGCGCGCAGTGTTGGTAGACCCCAGAGAGCGCATGCATGCACGCATGCACGCGTGCGCGCGTGCGCCTTGCATGCATGCACGCATGCACGCGCGCATGCATGCGCCCTGCATGCATGCGCATGCGCAAGCGGGTTTTGTCAGCAGCAGCGCCCGCGAGCTTTCCGTGGAGTTCACTTGAACACGAGACGTGACGAGTGCAAATAGTCTGTATAAAAGAAACAATAACTCCCTATAAATGCAAGCCTGCATGCAACAGGGCTGCATGCATCTTGCATGCATGCATGCATGCGGCGGCCGCGCAGAAAGACAAAGAATGGGGCGGGGACCCAGCCAGCCCCAAACTAGAGACAGCCCCGTCTTATTTGCTGCTGCATGCGCTCCAGGGCCAAGACAGAAAAGCTGGGAAGCAGCAGCACTTTCTCTTCTGTCTGGAGGCTGGGGCCCGCGAGATTACCGAGACAGAGGCGTCATAGCTCGATTCAAATATGCGAGTTAAACATAAATGGCATGCAAATATAAATATAATATAAATATAACATAAATATAATGTAAATATTAAATATAATATAAATATAAATATAATTTAATATTTAGGGCATATTTTATATAAACTTTGCGCAAATGCTCATAAATACGTGTATGCGTGCGTGTATGTACGCGCTGTGGCGCCCCACACATCTGCGCATACACCCCAAATGCCCTTCGCTGCTGGGCAGGTGTACATACACCTCAATTCGGGTGTACGCAGCCGCAGAGTCACGCGCTACGCAGGCGAGTCGAATGCATAAATAGGAGCAGTGCATGCATGCATGCGGCCGAGCACACACCGACAGGAAGATGCGCATGCATGCATGCATGCACGCATGCATGCACGCACGCATGCACGCATGCACGCGTGCATGCATACATGCATGCATTTTAAATGCGCCAGCGCGTGCGTGCGCGCACGGGGCTGCGGCAAAAGCCTCAGGTGCCTTCCGTGAGACACAAACAAAGACAGAACATCAGGAGGCACTACGGGACACATCCGCCTCCGCAGCTGATATAGACTGGAGGCGCGAAGTATGCATGCATGCATGCATGCATGCATGCATGCACACATGCATGCATGCGCGCATGCATGCATGCATGCATGCATGCAGTGAAGGGGGAACAGAAGGTCCTGCATGTATGACATTTAAAGATATAAGAGCGAGCTTTTTGCGTACCTTAATAGACACCAAACAACTACATGCGCTGCATTTTCTCAAGGCAGCATTCCCTACGATCTGCTGCCGCTACTTTGCTGCTGCTGCTGCTGCGGCGGCAACAGCAGGAGAGCTCGCTGCTGCACTGGGGAAGCAGTCTTGCTGCTGCCGGTGCAAGTTGTTGCTGCTGCTTACATATGGTTTGCTTGCGTGGGTAGGTCCAGTTGCTGCTGCTGCTGCTGGTGCTGCTGTGGAAGCAGCAGCACTTCTATCTGCGTCCTCAGCAGGGGGAGGAGACCAGTCGCGGCACCGCCGTAGACTGGGGGGCGACCCTGGAGGCGGCAAAGACACATATACCTGTTGCTGCTGCTGCTGCTGCTGCCGTTGCTTCTGCTGCTGCTGCTGCTGTTGCTGCGGCTTCTGTTGCTGCTGCTCAGTCAGCGACATGGGAGACACGTCCGAGCTGTTGCTAGGCGTCAACAGAGCAGCAGCGGACAGGTCTACACACATCTCCAGTTGTTGCTGCTGCTGCTGCTGCTGCTCCTGCTGCTGCCCCTGCTGCGCACTTGTACATAAGGGAACTGACAAGTCCAGCAGGGCTGGGGGGCTGCTGCTGCTGCTTGCTGCTCCAGAGCCCTCAGGAGATGCGTATTCATACACCTGCAGATTTTACACACACACATTTCTGCTGCTGCTGCTGCTGCTGCTGCTGCTCGGCGTGTAAGTAATGCTGCGGCTGCTTGTGCTGCTACTGCTGGCCTTGTTGCAGATACAGACAGTGCTGCTGCTGCTGGACGTGTAAATAACGCTGCTGCTGCTGCTCGTGCTGCTACTGCTGGCCTTAACGCAGCTACGGCCACTGTCGCTCCTGCTGCTGCTGTCTGCTGCTGCTGCTGCTGCAGTGTGGCTGCTACCTGAACCACAAGGGGGCTTCCGAAGGAGACATGCTTCGCGATGCTCCTGCCAAGGGCTGCGGGGCTGCTGGGGAAGCTTGCTGCTGCCTGCTGCTGCTGCTGCTGCTGCTGCTGAAAAGGGACCTGTCTTGGCCAGCCACCTTGTGAACACTGCGAGGGGGGAGTAGCACGCCTAGCGGGGATGGGCAGAAGCAGCTGCTGCTCTCCCGTTGCTGCTCCCCATTTCTGCTGCTGCTGTCGCTGCTGCTGCTGCCGTTGCTGCTGCCGCTGCTGCTGCTGCTGCTTCTGCTGCATTTTGCTCAGCTCGCTGGTGGCTGTGCACGGGTAGGGCAACTGGAAGAAAGCCGACGGGTTCCTCCGCGTTGTGTTGCCGCTGCTGGTTTCTGCTGCTGCTGCTGCCGCTGCTGCTGCTGCTGCCGCTGCTGCTGGGGGAGAGGGGCCTCCATCTACTTCTCCTGTGTCTCCTTCTGGCGGGGAAACGAAGCAGCAGCTGCCGCGTTTTCTTGCGGCTTCTTTTGTGGCCTGGCTGTACCTGCTGTGGTCCCTAAAGTAGTTGCTGCTTCTGCTGCTGCTGCTGCTGCTGCTGTTGCTGGTGGCAGCAGCAGTAGGGGGCCGCAGCAGGTGCGGCGAAGCGCAGCCCTCCCCAGACCTTTTTTGTCTAGGTGTAGAGCAGCAACTAAGGGAATCGTCCCTGGCTGCTGCTGCTGCTTCTGCTGCAGCTTCTGCTGCAGCCGCTTCTGCTGCTGCCGCTTCTGCTGCTGCAGCTTCTGCCGCTGCTGCAGCTTCTTTCGGAGAAAGCAAAGAGGCAGCGCTACGTACTGCGAATGCAGCGGGGGCAGCAACGCCGCCTGCTGCAGCAAAAGGGCCGTCCTCGCCCAAGTCTGCTGCTGCTGCTGCTGCTGCTGCAGTAGGAGAGGGATATGCAGCAGGGGAAAAGGGGTCCCCAAGGGATAAAACCTGTTGGGGGCTGCTGCTGCTGCTGCTGCTGTCAGCTGCAGTGCTAGCTGTGTTTAGCCGTGACAGAGAATCGCCTCTGTGTGTGCAGTAGCAGCAGCAGCTTCGTCTGCTGCTGCTGCTGCGGTTGCTTCTGTCCGCTGCAGCACTGCCGTAGCAGTAGCCGCTGCTGCAGCGGGGGGACCCTACAGCCACATTGTCTGCATGCATGCAGCATGTGCTGCAGTCGTCCTCTTTGCTGCTGCTCCTGCTGCTGCAGTGACAGTCAGCAGCAGCGGCAGCTACTGACTCTGCTTCAGGCATTGTGCTGTGCTGCTGCTGCTGCTTCTGCTGCTGCCGCTGCAGCAGCTGTGCGCTGCCCCTAAGATACGGGGCGGCTCGGAAGACCCTTCTGTGCAAAGCGGCCTCACTGCTGCAGCTGCCCGTGGAGTTGCAGTAGCAGCAAGCGCAGCCGCAGTTGCTGCAGCAGCAACTGGAGCTGCGGGGAGCTTGTTGCTGCCCTGCAGCAGCAGCAACAAGCCCTATTTGGGGAGCAGCAGCAGAAACTAATGAGGCCCTCCAGTTTAGCTGCAAGACACCACAGCGCGTTGGAGTGTGCCTGCAGCTGGTTCTCTGCGGGTTGGGGGGTGTCCTCGTTGCTGGTGTGTTGCTGCTGCTGCTGCTGTAATGCAGCAGCAGCAGCAGCAGCAGCCGCAGGGATTAGGGGTTAAAGAGAAGCGTTTGTTGATGGACAGGCATTGTGTCTGCTGCTGCAGCAAGTGTGGCGTCTTGGGTGTATGGACACCTGGATGCTCAGTGCAGACCTGGTCGTGAGCAGCAGCAGCAGCAGCAGCAAGAGCACCACGCGCAGCAAGAGCAGCGCCAGCAACAGCACAAGGGGTTGAGTTTCATGTGCTAATTATTTTGGCAGCATTATAAAACAGAGGAGGCCTTGAAGAGACTCGGAGGGGTTTGCTGCTGCTGCTGCTGCTGCTGCAGCAAAACGCGGCCTCAGCGGCACGTCGTGCAACTGGAGGCACCGCTGTTGCTGCGGCAGCGGCTGCTGCTGCTGCTGCTGCTGCAGTAACACCAGCCCATTTCTGAAAATGTTTTGGTCTTCTCTTTTTAAAGTTAACGATACATTGCAGAGAAAATGAGAATCCCTGGAACTCAGCGCGAAAACGCCCATGATCGGCTTAATCGGTCCGCCGTGGGTTTTGTACACCCCAGGCGTTCGGGGGCGCTGCCTTCGTTCTGCCCCCCAAAATCTCCATATATTGCTCTTTTTTTTGGAGTTATATAATTTCTTTATCAAATAGTGAATGGTATTCAGAGAAAACGCGAAGAAGAGCGGTTAAGAGTGGTAGAGCTGGCGCGCACACCGCTGCACGCTTGCCAGCGAATCTGCTGCGGCAATTCGGGCAGCAGTTTCTGCTGCTCCCGCCGCTCAATCTTCCAGCACTTTTCGCGAGTTTTGCCAATTCCATTTATCAATTGCCATTTTTAAGCTCCATTTGGGTCTTTTGTGCTCTATTTCAAACTTATTTCAGCCCGGGCTGCGCGGCAGGCGTGCACGACACCACCGCGCCCCGCACCGCCGCCCGTGCCCCGCCGTGCATTCGGAGCATTCCAGGGCTTCTCCCGCAGGTGAACAAATTTATTTCTTTTTAAATTAACACTCTTAATATTTTTGCAGCATTTAAAAGCCGAGGGCGAAGAGAAGCCGCTGCGCAACCTCGGCGCTGGGGGGCGCTGCGGTGTCTCGCAGCAACCAACCCTGTGTGGCGGCGCCAAACTTGAACTCGCGCCTTTTAAAGTTAATTCCAAGTGAGTAAATTAATTAATTAATGTTTTAAAAGCTGCTAATTAAGCATAAATGGCAGAAGTGGCGGCCCGCTGCAGCGCAGCGCTGCAGCCAGCGCCCGCGCAGCCAGCCGCAGCGAGTCACGCGAGCCCACGCGGCTGTTTCGGCGAAAAGAACTTGAAACTTTCAAATCTTTAATTCTTTTTAAAACAATAAAAGCTGCTGCACTCTGCAGGCCTTTTTAACCAACTGAAAGGCCCCACTGGGGCCCCTGGGAGGGCCAAGAGCTCCCGCCCAATATGAGCCTCCCAGCGAATTGCCTGTATCCCTTAGCAAAGCTTTTGGCCCGCTGGCTGCAGCATTGTAGCCTTTTGCTTCCTCTCCTAATGCTGCTGCTGCGGCAGCAGCAGCAGCTGCTGTTGCTGCTGCGGCTGGCTCAGCCATCGGATGGCTCGTATGGTGTGGCTGTTCTCCCGGCGTATGGGGCCAAATAAGAAGCAGTTTAAAGGCCTGCTGCTCTGCTGCTTCTGGCAGCAGCAGCAGCACGAATCATCCTTTGGAGGAATGCTGGCCTTTTCTGAGTCGCCTTGGAGCAATTTGGGCATATAATAACAATAAAACTGAAGAACAACAAAAATAGCAACTTTAACGTACTTATAAGAGAGTACAAACTAAAAGAATTTATACAGAAACAAATTGTTCTTGTGAAGAGCAGCAGCCATGTGACCCTTTCGATACACCCCGCCCTCCTGGCTGCCACAGCGCATGCGGACAGCAGCGGGGAATTTTTGCAAGAGATTTTTTCTGTCTTTGAGTCTTCACGAATACCTAATTTATTGTCTTAAGGGTATTTGTGTCATAAACTATTTTAAAAGCGGTGCAGAGCAGGTCCGGGAAGGCCTAGCCAACTGCTGCTGCTGCTGCTGCTGCTACTGCTGCTGCTGCTCGCCCGACCAGCTGCTGCTGCCGCAACGCGCCTGCAGAGGCCCCAGAAGCGTGGCGGCTGCTGCTGCAGTAAGCTGCTGCTGCAGTAGGCTGCTGCTGCAGTAGGCTGCCGCTGCTGCCAGAGGGCCCCCGGGGGCCACAGGGCTCGCCAGGACAGCAGCAACTTCCTTGTCACTGCCTGCGCAGCGTTGCTGGCAGCTAGAGTGCTGCTGCTGCTGTCTTCGTTTGCTGCTCCAGGCTGGCAGCAAGAAGGGGCGCCCTTGTAGGCGCTGCTGTGTCTTTGGGGCCCCCCTTGAGTGTACCCTGGGCCCCGCCTTTGTCTTGGATTGAAAGTTCGATCAAATATTCAATTGAAATCAATTAAAGAAATAATTTGGGATTTCTGAGTCTACTGGCGCTGCATGCACTGCGCAGCCACAGCGGGGCAGCAGCAAAAACCCGAAAGCCTTTCGAAAAACTTCTTCCATTTCTTCCGGCGCAACAAATTCGGCGCATTGCAGTGTACGTACACCTCGAGGAAACGCTTGGACACCCCAGAAAGCGGAGTGTCTCTACACCTCAGCGTCCCCACACTCCGTGGGTCAGAAATAAGGAAAACAAGATGAATTAAAGAAAAAAGAGCACGAAAGTTCCCTTTTTTCATTTAAATAGTCTCCAAAAGAAGCCTGAGGCCAAAGACATGCAGAGGCTGCATGCAGCTCAAAGGCTGACTCTGTGGGGCTTCAGCTTGCCCTGTAGAAGCAGCAAACGGCCCGAGGGGCTTTTTTGGGGCTTTTTGTCGAAGTCCTCTTGCACGCAAGTTTCTGGGGCTTTGGCCTTTTCTGATTCTGCGTCTTCGTCTCCAGAACTTTCTTTCTCAAGGCCCCCCGAGGCCCCCCAAGGCAGCGGCTTTCCCGGGAAGGTGAAGGCGTCGCTGTCGACCAGCTGCAGCAGCAGCAGCAGCAGCACCAGCCAGCGCAGCGCATGCAGAGGCCGGCTCAAGGCGACGCGCTGCCGCCCCGGGGGGAGGCGCACGGGTGTACATACACTGCAGCGGGAGGCCGCGGCCCGCAGCAAAGGCGACGGAGACAAGAAGCAGCAGGAGAAAGAGCAGCAGCAGCAGCCGCAGCAGCAGCCAGGAAGCTTCTGAAGCAAATAGAACTGAAAAAGATACAAGTACAAATCCTAAGACGGACATTCTTAGCCTCCAGGGGCCCTCCAAACTCCTCCCCGTACTGCCGCTTTGCCCACAAAGGACGGTACAGAGCCATCAGCCGCGGGAACAGCTCCCTGCAGCGCAGCAGCAGCAGCAGCAACAGCAGCAGCAGCAACAGCAGCAACAGCAACAAAGCGGGCGTTGCAAGTTACGGCCACAGCGACAGCCGCCAGCGCCCAGGGGTTTTTCTGGCTGCCGAAGACAAGTGCAAAAATCCAAAAGAGAAATCCAAAAGAGAAATGAAAAAGAGAAATAAAAAGGAGAAATCCAAAAGACAAATGCAAAGAAGAAATGCAAAAGAGAAGTGAAAAGGAAAAACACGAAAGAGAAATGCAAAAGATAAGTGCGAAAGGAAATGCAAAAGAGAAATAAAAAGAAAGACAAAAAAATAATAAAAAAGAGAGATCTAAAAGAGAAATAACAAAGAAATGCAAAGGATAAACGCAAAGTATAAATGCAAAGGAGAAACAAAAGGAGAAATGCAAAAGAGAAATGCAAAAGAGAAATGCAAAAGATAGAAGAAAAAGATGAATTCAAAAGAGAAATGCAAAAGAGGAATGCGAAAGAGGAATAAAAGAGAGAAGTATAATATAGAAATAAAAAGGAAAAGAAGAAGAAAAAGAAAAGGAAGACAAAAAAATAAACTTGTACTTACCTCCTTGGCCTGAGTGCGTACTCGATGTCTTGGGTGGCTGCGATCTCAGTGTTGAAATCTGTGAACTTTCCTTCTCGGTGGTTTTCTGTCATTAAATAATGATAAAGTTCTTCGTGCTCCGCCACCGTGGCCTTGGGAGACAAGTAGCTGCAGCAGCAGCAGCAAAACAAGCAGCAAGCTCGCAGCTGCGAAACCAGCAGCAGCAGCAGCAGCTGCTGCTACTGCTGCTGCTGCAGCTTCAGGTGCAGCTGTTGCTGCAGGTGCTAATCATGGGGAAGCTACTCCACAACCAGCTGCTGCCGCACGTGCAAGTGCTGGTGCAGTTGCTGCAGCAGCAGCACCTGCTGATGCGGCTGCAGCTGCAGCTGCTGCTGCGCGGACCCGCAGCAGCAGGTCCGCGAAGAAATGTGCCTGCAGTTGTGTGCAGCTGCTTGTTGGGATTCCCTATTTGGGTGTAGAGTACATGAATTAACAACTGCATTATTGCTGCTGCAGCTGGGGCCCCGAAACCCTGCTGCTGCTGCTGCTGCTGCTGCCTCACCAGCAGTTGTATGGGCTCAAGCTGTACAGAGCCAGATTGACACAAATTGTTTTTCCTTCTGCATTTGGAGGATTTACTTCTCCCCTGACGAGGTGGTCTGCTGTTTCTTGCATTTCCAAACCCTTGGTAATATCTTCCCCCATTGCGAGGCGTGCTGCAGTTTCTGGAGTTGCTGCTGCTGCTACTGCTGCAGCAGACTCGTGGGTTGCCCCCTCCACCACCGCCCGTACGTACACGGGGTGCTTCCGTATGTCGGCCCTGCAGCAAAGGCCGCGAGCAGCAGCAGCAGCTTTCACATTCTCTTGCTTGTGCATGCAATTGCAAAACAAACTCTTAATAAAATGGCAAATGGACTTGCTGAGAAGCAGAAGGGAAGGCAGGAGGTAAGGCCGGCACGTGTAGCTACAGGCTGAAGCCGCTCCACCGAGCAGGAACTGCACCTGCAGCACGGCCGCAGCAGCAGCAGCAGCAACAGCAGCAACAGCAGCAACGCGGCTTAGTGTCCCACAGACCAGTGGGCCTTGATGATCTCCTTAGTCCTTCTCATCAGCTCAGAATCCTTTTCTTTGTCCTTTTTTGTCCCCTGAGTTTTCCGCCTTTTGCTTTTTTTCTCATTTTTCGGGACTTCTTCTTTTGACCACTCCACTGCTTTTCTGTATTCCGCAATGGCATCTGCGGAGCAGCAGAGTCAGAAGTTCGGAAGCAAAAAGGCATTTAAGGAAGCAAAAGGGCATTTCAACTCCGCTAGCAGCAGCAAACAAGCACTCCAGGCATCCGTGCGGGCTAGCTAGCTAGCTAGCCACATGGCTAGCCAGCTAGGTAGCCACTAGCCACGCGGCTAGCTGGCTAGCTAGCTAGTTGAAACTTTTAAGCGGGACACCCTCGGGCTTTCTTGGCCAGGCAGCAGCAAACGAAGAGGTCCTTGGGCGCGGAAAAAGGGAAAAAGAATGAGAAAATGTGGCGAAAAAAGACAAGGAAAAGCACAATTGATTCGAAGCAAGTGCGGCACAAACGAAAGAAAACAAAGGGACAGGACCCCCGCAAAAACGAGAAAAATGCAAAACAAAAAACTCAAAAAAAACAAAAAAAGGACCCACCGGCGTGCCGCGTCCACGCGGGCTCAAGCACATAGCCACCCCACATGCCTGCAGCAGCTAGTTCCACTTCTAAGGGAATTTCGGGGGGCCCCGGGGAGGGGTCGCGGTGGTAGGGGGGCATTTCCTGCAGCAAAAAAGGGAAAAGAGGCGAACTTCTATGGCCTTTAGAGGCAGCTAGGGGCCCCTGTTGGGGGCCCCGTGCCAGTGAAGCTGCAGCGCGGTCTTGTGCGCACAGAGAGCCAAGTAGTTGCCACAAAACTCGCCGAATGCCACTTGCTGCTGCTGCTGCTGCTGCGCAGCTGCGGGGGCATTCAGGGGTTCAGCACAAGCCCCACACACGTGCAGCTGCGCATGCAAGTGCAAACGTGCATGCAATTGTGCATGCAAGTGCAGACGCGCATGCACATGCCTATGCGCACGCGCACAGGTAAAGGCATTTCGGGCCTTTAGAGTTGCATGCATTCGTAATCCCAAACAGCCCCGCTTACGAGGGGGTGCCTGTGTGCCTGTCAGTGAACGCATGCAAAGGCCCTTTGGCCCATTTTGCAAAACATGCAAAAGGCCCCGCAGCCCCACATTCTTTGCCAGCCCCAGCCTTGCCCGCAGGGGACTTGGGCTGTTTTTGAAGCTCTGTGTCTTTATCTTTCTCTTCAGTTTTTCCTACTTTTCTCTCTTTGCCGCCACATTGCAATTAAGTAGACTATGACATGCATCGTCTATTCACTTCAAAATTGAAGTGTTTCGGGTAAGGGCTCCAAATGCAGACTTGCATTCCTTGCGCGTCAAAATACGAAGACAAATATAAAATTGAAATATAATTATACAAATTTGTGCATAATTTATTTATTTAAAGTGCAAAAGGTGCACATGCAGCAGAGGCATGCATGACCCACCACAATGTCTGTCTGTTTGTGAGTCCAAGGCTTCGGCATCCCGGTAATGTCATCATCAGGTAGGGTGTCTCTCCACCCTGAGCATTTCAAAAGAATAAAATAAAAAATAATTAAACTAGGAAGAAGACAAGCACATTGAAAAAGGAATAAGATCCAGAAGCAGAGGCCAGAAGCGGCGGCGCGGGGGCCCCACAGAAAAGCACACAGCAGCAACAGCAATACCCGCTGCAGCAGCAGCTGTAGCACCTGCTGCAGCGGATGCTGCAGTTGCTGCTGCTGCAGCAGCTGCTGCCTTAGTGGAAAGAACTCTCTGCAGCGCCTGTGTTAGGGGCGCCCAAACAGGAGGCAGCAGCAAAAGCAGCAGCAGCAGCAGCTAAGAAGCGACAGAGATGAAAGAGAAAACAAATAAGCACAGAGAGAGAATTATTAAAACAGTGAGAGGCAGGCAAAGCAGGCAAATGCTGCAGCAAAACGCACAAAACCCAAACTCAAGGCAGCGACACGAAACAGCAGAACCCCGCAGCAAACAGCAACCCACAGCCTGCACACTGATGCAAACAAATGAAGAAGAAGCAGACTGAATGGAGGAGAAGGAAAGGCAGAAATGAAAATAAGACTTTAAGATTAGATGAGCAGCAGCAGAGAGAGGCAGCAGCGGAGATAGTTGAAAAAGCAAAACAAAAACATCACCTGTTTCCGGCCAACACTCATGCAACGCATGCGGGCAGTCCCAGCTGCCCCACAGCCTCGCGTCGAGTTCTTCGTCAGTTTCCCCTGCAGCCACAGGCAGCCACAGGGCCCTTTGGCGCTGCTGGCAGCAGCAGCAGCAGCAGCAGCAGCAGCTACAGCAGCAGCAGCAAACAGTGTTCACAGGAAGCCTGGCCCCACAAGCAGCAGGGCTCAAAGACACGCTAGCCCGCACCCTGCCCGCTCCGCCGCCGCCGCCTCCGCGGAGCGCAGCAGCAGCAGTGGCCGCCGCCACCGCAGCACCTGCGCGTCTGCGCCGGCAGCAGCAGCAGCAGCAGCTGCTGCTGCTGCTGCTGCTGCAGCAAAGGGCGCACCGAAGTAGACGTCTTGGTTTCCGTCGGGGAGCCTGTCGAGGCGGAGGCCGTAGGGCTTGTCAAGGCTTTCTCGAAAGCCAACTCCGTGGGCTAAGTGCTGCGGCCATTTGACTGCGCTCTGCCGGTCCACAGCCAGCGGGTGCCACGGGAGGCTCGAGCCCTTCCCCCCGTAGTTCTCAGCGCCCCCGTCCAGCACTCCTGCACGCCCAACTAGCGGCAGCCACTCCAGCCCTCAGCAGCAGCAGCAGCGGGGGAGGGGGCGGCAGAACTGCCGCCCATGAAGAGCTGCAGAAGAGAACACGCAGGAGTTGTTGCTGCAGCGGCGGGGCTTGTGCAGCGCAGCTGCATGCATGCATGCAGCAGCCCGCGTCTGCACCGCCTGTGTGGGCAGCACTTGCGGGCCATTTCGAGCCAATGAGATCTTTTTTTCTCTTTTTGGCGATGCTTGCACTAGCTAAAGACTGACAGCAGCAGCTAGCAGCAAAAGCTGCCTTCGACTCCCCCGAGGAAAAACCCAGAAGTGCAGTTTATGAGACAGGGAACAAATCCAAGATCATCAAAACCCAGAGACGCCCACACGCACAGCTGCGTGCACACGTGTGCATGCATGCATGCATGCATGAATGCATGCATGCACCCGTGCATGCATGCAGTTTGCGTCGGTGTCAAATGGGCTGAGGAGAAGTGCGAGTTTACGACTCGGTAACCCGAAGACAGAAATGGCCAGCATCTTCTCGTGGAAACATGCAAGACAGATATGTGCGCATAAAGCTGTTGATATGCATGCATGCAAACATATGCCCGCACTATGTACGAACGGCCCCTGTACTTGTAGCTGCCTGCATGCATGCAGGCGTTCATGCATGCATGCGTACAGTCCCGAATGCAGGCGTGCATACATGCATGCATGCATGCACGCATGCATGCACGCATGCATGCCTGCATGCGTGCATTCATGCAGGCATGCACGCATGCATTGAGGGAGAAAGGCATATGCTTAACAGACACACCTACGGGCTGTTCTGCAAATGTTTTGGTGTCGATGAAAGTCCAGTTTCCTTGAAGGAAGTGGAGCCAGTTGTTGTCAACTCCTCTGCCGAATTGCTTGTAGAAAGGCACATACACATCCCACTGCAAAAAGAAGACACACAGGCGCGGGGCCCGCGGCTAAAGGCCCGGGGCCACGGGAAAGACAAATGCATGCACTACATGCATTGGACGCACTGCATGCACTGCATGTGCCGCATGCACTGCATGTTCTGCATGCACTTGGGACACCCAGAAAAATGAGGCAGCAGCAGCAGAGAAATAGCACAAAGGCAAAAGCTGCGAAAAGAAAAGAGACACGAATGGGGGCCCTGTGGCTGAGGCGGAAATAAAATCAAAAGTGCAGCAAAGGCTAAATGGAACTAAGGCACTGGCCGAGAGAAAAAGACAGATGGAAAAGACACAAAGGCCTAGCGGCGCGCAGCAGCAGGTCTCAGCAGCAGCAGCAGCAGGCAGCAGGGAGGGCCGCGCAAGACGCAGAAAACATCCGAAAGGAAACAAAAGGCTCTAGAGAGAAGAGCCCACAGGCATGTTCTTAATGGGATCTTCCATAAACTCTTTCATGTGGGCCTCCAACGCAGAACCTGGCAAAATGGAATTCATTTGGAGACTCTGGAGGCCCCCGCGATGCCCAAACTCAAACCCGCTGGGGTCTCTCCTTTGAGCCTGCCCTCCTGGAGAAAGCGCCGTCCAAAGGTGACCCTGCTGCTGCTGTTGCTGCTGCTGCTGCTGCTGCTGCTGGGGCCGTTGGGCCCCCGTTAGGGGATGGGGGGCCCCCCGGCGCTGGCGCTGCAGCGGCGCCGCCAGAAAACGGCTCTGGCGGTGCCGCTGGGGGCCCCCAGCAACAAAGGCAGTTAAAGCCAGCGGGGGGGCCCCCAAGTGTGGGGCCCTCTTTGTGGAGGGCCCCAGGTGACCTGCAGCAGCTGGAACGAGTGCCCCCGCCTTAGCCGCCAGATTTCTACCCGTCAGACCGGGCCACGGGCTCCGGGGCGCCCCCCAGAGGCGGCCGCTGCAGGGGAAGCATGAGAGAAGAAGAGCAGCGAGCAGCAGCGGCAGCAGCAGGGCAAGCCGTAGCTGCTGCAGTCCTCTGCGCCGGGTGTGCACCGCATTCGCAGCGCAGAGCCTTGGCATTTGGCCCCCCTTTCCCCAGAGGCCATGCCAAGGCTGGTTAGCCCATTCCCTCTTAGCCGCAGCGTCGGGGGATGGCGCTGCAGCCTAAGGCTTGGCAGAGGCGCAGCAGCAAAAGCAGAAAAGTCTTAAATAAGACATCTGAGCCCTTTTGGCAAAGGATCGCTGGAAAGGGTACTAAGGTGTACTACTTTTTTCCTCCTTCTGCGCTCTGCGGAGCCATTCATAACACCAAGAGCTGGGACTCACAATGCCGCAGTGTCTTCGACGCCATTCAGGAATAAATTCAAAAAGAAAAGAATAAGTTGTTCGTTAAAAATTGTAGTTGATGGCTAAGGCGAAATACTTTCTAGGCAAGCAATGGCTGCCTCATAAGGCGTCTGCTGTGGTCGCTGAGAAGACCTCAGCGATTCCGCTGAGGCTAATGAAGACCGTTGACGGAAAAATAGATCGCCTTGAGTTAAAAAGTGAGAACGAGTGTAAATACTGTGGAAAAAATGAAAAAAAAATTGGTTACACTTCTCGATTTGTGCGTGTCATCCTTGCGCAGGGGCCATGCTAATCTTCTCTGTATCGTTCCAATTTTAACAGATGGCACTCCCGAAGGAGGCCATCCTCTTAACCCACTCTCGTACAGAAGGAACACCCATCACGGGGTGAGGTCACCTGAGACACTATGACCGCCTTTCCGTTCTTTTGCCTTGAATAACATTCTTTGAATGTTTAAAAGGCAAAAATAACAAATATTTTTCAAGATCTAATCCGCTTGTGTGATATACGAGACGAGCGGGTTTCTGCTGCTGGGGCGAACGTGACTGCCGAGATGGGTTGGAAGACCTGGTGGGAGAGTTGCTTTTGTACTTTATGTTATTGGAATAAATGGACAAGTGAAGCTTTAAGTCATATTCAGATGTGAAAGGCTCATTCCTCTACCTCCCTACTTAGAATATGGTTTCCTTGTGGACCATGAAGCCGCACCAGAGGGAGTCGAACGTGTGAACAACCAGTTGAGGCCGGAAAAAGGATTTCAAACGAAAAAAAGCACCAAACTGCAATTTTCCAATTCAAAACATGCATATCCAGGAGTCGACGGGACAGGGCAGTACATTCTTTACAGAAAGGCCTGCGGCAGGACAACAAGGCGGAGTGAAGGACCCACAGCTTGGCCAATAAAAGAAAATATTATGCACTTCTTGCAACGCACTGCAGCAAAGACGTTTGTTATTTCATTGGAGTTTTCCGTCCATCCTCAGAACGCCGAGTTGAGCGCTGTAGCAACAAAGACGAAAGGAATCGGTCAGCTCTAAGCGCACAGAAAATGGGGAAAAAAGTGAAAAAAAATTGGTTACACTTCTCGATTTGTGCGTGTCATCCTTGCGCAGGGGCCATGCTAATCTTCTCTGTATCGTTCCAATTTTAACAGATGGCACTCCCGAAGGAGGCCAACCTGAAGTGCCGTCTTCGTATTAAAGGAACGCCCATCGCGTACAGGGTCACCTCACTGCGGCATCGACTCCCAGTAGCACTTCCACGTTTCCACCAATTTTCTCCAATTTTTTTTCGATTATATTCATATATTGTGTGCTTTTTTGCCACATCCGCTTGCTAGTTTGCAACAACAGTGAGGAGAGATGCTTGAACAGCTCTACGCTGCGCAACAGCTAGAGGGGAGGTGGAGAGGAGCCACGACTTACAGGAGGCACTACTTGACTCGGATATCAAGATTGTTTTGACGGGAATGAGATTTGAGAGGTTAAGGGCAATATGAGGTGTAGGAGAGAAGGGAGATCTGGCGACCTGGGTGGCACGAAAGTAGAGTGGCCTTTACTTCGACGAGATGTACCAATGAACCGTAGAACCATCTTGGTGCATTGTAACACTTAACATTCATATTAAAAACATCAAAAAGAGGCTCCGCCGTGACACGACGCATGACTCGGGTGGACAGTGCGTTTGGACGCGAACTGATCCTTGATGAGATCCTCAAGCTCTGAGTCTCTAACGGTGTCAAAGTGTCACAAAGTAGCAGCTACCAACTAAATGACTCCTTAATAGTGATGAAGTACCAGAGTAGCAGCTACCAACTAGATAACCCTCGCTACGATTTGCACACGCGTTCCGCTCCCTCTGTCCGCTTTGACAACGAAAGCGCCAGTTCGAAAGGTGACCAGAGGTCATATTTCTCAAGAGAAATGTGAGTGGGGCTCAACTGGGTGGCAGTTGAGGCCGCCTCTCCCTGCCAAGAGCATTATCAAAACTGTGTGTGGAACATAACTTCGCACATCAGAACAGTGTTATGTACACATGCTGTGCTGAGGCAGCAGGTTGCAGGTTGCTGCTGAAGTGGAAAGAACTGGCCCCAACGCCCGTTACTGCGCGCGTCGGCGAAGACACAGTAGGACTCAGGCTGGGGGACTCAATCCCCAACTGCCACAACAAAGTAAAGGCAGACGCTGTGTGCAGTGGCCGCGCCGGCTCTAATCTTCGAGACTTGACAAGTCCATCAGCCCCGTGCGAAAGCAGTGGCTCCCCACTGTCCCAGTAGCTGGGCCTGGGCCGGCTACTCGCCATCTGGCGCTGTGGAAGTGTCTGCTGCTCTTGTGGCTGCTGCTGCTAGCCCTGTTACTGCAGCGTCGCCCCCGCTAAGCAGAGATAAGGGGACTGAAACTCTAACTTCCACATCCCTGTGGTGCAGATGCCTCCTCCGCTCTACCTGCACAGAGGCAGTTGCAGTTTGGTGTTTGTCTGGAGGCTGCACAGGGTGAAGGGAGCCCCTGTTGCTGCTGCCCACACTGGGGGCCCCTGGCCCTACAGATTCTCCGTAGTCTGCGTCCAAGTGCTCGAGCATAGACTGTTGGTCATTAAGAAGCTGCTGCAGAGGGACCCGCAGCAAGGAGAGTTGCTGAAGGTCAACAGATGAAACTGATAAGCTGGAGCTCTGCCCGAGCTGCTGCGCAGCGCTGCTGTTGTCTTGCTGCTGCGCTGCTGCCGTTGCGGCTGCTGCTGCTCCCGCTGCTGCTCCTTCCTCCCTCGCAACTCCAGATCCACTCAGGTGTGCATCACTCAAGCAGCTGCTCGTTGTCTCCCTCAAATTTGGGATTTCTCTCCGAGAAGAGGCTCCCCTTGTGCTGTCGGGGACGCCCAGGACGTCCCGTCCGTCCTGGGCGGGCAGCTGCTGCTGCTGCGCGTGCTGCTGCTGCTGCCGCTGCTGCTGGTGCTGGCACCGCTGCATTCCGTCGGCCGCCGTCGTCGCTCCCTGCAGACTCAGTTGCTGGCTCAAACCGCAAAGACCCCTCGGGCATGTCACAGGAGACACAGCTGCATCCCTGGTTTGCTGCCTCACAGTGGGAAAGACATGGGGGCGTGCGGGAGGCGTGGGCTGGGTTGAGGAGGTTGCTGCTGCTCCTGCTGCTTCCGCCGCTGCGTCCCGAGTGGCTGCACTGAGCCGCTGCTGCGGATCCGCAGCAAAAAGCCTCTTCTCCAAACTCCAGAGCTGCTGCGTCGGCCCCACCTGGCCTCGCGGCTCCTGAAGGGTCCTGGGGGCCCCAGTCACTGTTAGCGGTCCAGCTTCTGCAGCTGCGCCCGGTGCTGCATGCGGCGTCAGCAGCATTCCCCAGTTTGCTGCAGCAGCACTTGCTCCCGCTACCCCCATGGGAAGCCCTTCAGCAGCACTGACTGCCAGTCTGGGCAGCGCTGCTGCGGCCAGTTGGGGGGGCGCAGAGAGGCGGCCCGAAGCCCTCGGCTGCTGGCTCTGCAAGGGCGGCAGCGTGACGGGCGGCGAGAGCAGCGAGCTCGGTGCAGCAGCAGCAGCAGCAGCAGCAGTCACGCGCACTGGGCCTGCAGCGAGCGGCCCGTGAGGCCCCTGGGGGTCCCGACCTACACTAGCATTTGACAGCAAAGAGCTGCGCCGCCTGCTCCCGCTCTGCATTGGGGGAAGCACCACTTCGGGCAGTTTGTTGCTGCAGCAGCAGCTGCAGCAGCGGCGCGAGTCTACGGGAGCTCCCGTGTCGAGCAGCCCCTCTGCTGCTGCTGCAGCACGAGCAAACGCCGTTGCGGGGGTCAGAATTGCACTGCTGCAGCAAGGGCTGGCAGCTGAGACAGGAAGAGGAGCAGCAGGAACATTCAATACAGTGTCGGACCTAGACGGCAGCGGCAGCAGCCCAAGAGGCACAGGAGGCGACAACGCTGGCTGCTGCTGCAGCTTCTGCTGCTGCTGCTTGTGCTGTTGCTGTTGTTGCTGCTGCTGCTGCAGTTGTTGCTGCAGTTGTTGCTGCAGCTGTTGCTGTTGTGAACCACTCGAAATCATGGTCCTTAACGCCCCCTCCACAGGTCCCTCCGTTGCTCGCAGCCCATCTGCGCTGCCGCTTTCACTATCAATTCCCCGCGGCAAAAGTTGCTGCTGCCACTGCTGCTGCTGCTGTAGCTGCTGCATCGACTGCAGCTGCTGCTGCTGCTGCCGCTGCAGGTCGTGGCCCCCGGGTGACAGAGGCGCCAGCTGCAGCGGCTTCATCTGCAGCGACTGCAGCTGCCGCTGGCACTGCAGCAGCTGGTGCCGTTGTTTCTGCCGTTGTTGTCGCTGCTGCAGCTGCTGCAGCTGCAGTCCTAAACGCTCCACTCGCAGCAGTGCCAGCTGCAGCAACGGGTCCGTCTGCCCCATTAGCTGCTCTATCAGTGATGCAGCATGCTGATGCAGCATAAGCAGCAGGATTTGCTGCTGCTGCTGATGCTGCTCCCGCTGGGCCCTATCCTGTTAGCAGAAACACCGGAGCAGCAGCAATGGGAGTGAATGGAAGCATCCCTGGAAAACGAAGGCAGAGAACAGCAGCGGCTGCAGCAGCAACAGCCGGAAGAGAGCAGCAGCTGCAGCAGCAGCAGCAACGGCGGAGAGGCACATAATGCTGGCTTCGGTCCTGATCCAAAGAGCATGTGAACATGCAAAAGCAAATAAGCAGCACAGAGACACTTACAGATGCCTGCACAACTTCCTGCCGCTGCAGCAACTCCTGCTGCAGTCTGTCAACTTCGGTCTGCAGCGCCTGCAGCTGGTCCTGTAGGGCTGCGGAGCGGCGCCTTTCCTCCAGCAGCAGCTGATGCTGCTTCTGCAGCTGCTGCTGCTGCTTGTTGTAGGAGGCAGTGGCTGCTGCAGCTGCAGCAGCTGCTGCTGCTTCCCGCGCCTCTCCGCTGCAGCAGTCCGCACAAGCGGCAAACGGGTGCACCCAGAGTGGAGGCCATAGTCCACAGGCAGCAGCAAAGAGCAGCAAAGAAGGTCGGCGAGCAGCAGCAGCAAGACGAAGCAAATAGTCAGCAGCAAATAAAAGACAGAATGAATCTCAAAGAAATATGCACCTGAGGCCAACTACTTGAGAAGCCACGCGGGCAATTAGCTGCTTCGCTTCGCTATCCCCCGCACGTCTTTTGAGCTTTTCCACTCTGAGGCGCTGCTGCAGTCTTCTGCAGCTGCTGCACTGAACTTTCTCATCCCGTTCGCTGCTGCTGCTCCTGCTGCTGCTAGTCCTGCTGCTGCTGCTCCTGCTGCTGCTGCTGTGTGGCGGCCGGCGGGCCCTCTCCGCCCGCGCCGAAATGCTGCGCCGCTCCTTCCTTGCGTGGCCTCGGTCATGTGTTTTACGCTGCAGCGGCTTCTCGAGAGTCTGCTGCTGCTGCAGCGGCAGCTGCTGCAGCGGCAGCTGCTGCAGCGGCAGCTGCTGCAGCGGCAGCTGCTGCAGCGGCAGCTGCTGCTGCTGCGGCTGCGGGTCTTCCTTCAGCAGCAGCAGCATCTGCATCACCCGCTCCTTCACGTGATTCTCGAAAAGTCTGCCCGCAGCAGCAGCAGCGTCTGCTGCAACAACAGCCACATCCCCTGGCCGCTGCTGGTGCGCACTTTCCTCAGTCGACTCTCGCTGCGGTGCTGCTGCCTCAGCTGCTGCAGCGGCGGCGGCGGCGGCTGCTGCTGCTGCTGCAGGGGAGACGGTCATGTTGCCTTTTGACCACCAGACGATAATTGCCTGTTAAAGAGCTGAACCTACCTGCTGCTGCAGCGGTGCTGCTGCAATGTCCTTCGCCGCTGCTCTTTTGTCGCCGCTGCTGCCGTACCTATGTCACATTTGCTGCTATTTGTAAGCAGCCACTATTGTGTCAGTGTTCTTTTGGTGCTACGCTCCTGCTGCGCCCGTCATTCCCGACCTTGTTTTGCTGCTTTTGCTACTTCATGATGCCGCCGCGGAGGCTGCTGCTGCTGCTGCTGCTGTTGCTGCAGTCTGCCTATGCTTTGCTGCTCTCCATTTCAAAATTGTCTAGTTCTGCGGGTGTGCCCGTCGGCTTGCGCCGTGCTGCTGCTGCTGCCCCCAGCCTCGCAGGTTCCGCAGCCTGTTGCCCACCCATCGACCACGTCTCCGATCGTGTGCTGCTGCTGCTGCAATTATTGCTGTTACTGATACTTCTGCTGCTGCTGCTGCTGGCGTTTCCGTCGTTGCCTTTGCCCTTCAGCAGCGGCGTCGGGGTCCCCCCTCCCGCAGGGCTGACAGCTTGAAGACCTCCTCTGCCTCTGGGCACTTTGACCGCAGCTAAGTCGAGTAATGCTGCAGCAGAGTGACTCTAAACGCCTCAAAACTCGACCGTCTTCACTCCAGTTGTTCTTGCGGGCCCGTGTTGCTCGCAGTGGTGGCCTTGGCAGTCCCCCGTATCCGCACACGCCGGCAGTGTGTCTGCGGGGGGTTTAACGTACAAAAGAGCGAAATAAGGAATAAGCTTTAACAGGAAAAGACAGAAGAGGCGAAAAGGGAGAGATATGCACCGGTGTCACTCAATGGTAGCGCTGCAGCAGCACAGCCACAAAGGGCCCCCAAGCTCGATCAGAGACGGGGTGGGAGCTGCTCTGTTAAACCATTCTGGATTGCCAACTAAAAGCTCCTTCTCTCAATTCAGATGACTCGTGCTGTTTTGATTCGGCTGTATATACACCGTCTCCCCAGTTTTTCACCTCCTCTTGCTGCTTCCCGGCCTCACCCGGTGAACACCCTGCCGGTCAACAGCAAGACGCCTTCGCCGATTTTGCTCTTCAAGTCATACATACACTGCGTTAATCTCTATTTATCTATTTAATTGCAGAAAGGGTTGTAGAAGGCTGTAGAAGCAGCACAAGAATCTGCGGGAACGGCGGGAACCAGGCGCTACAGCAGCAATAGACGCAGCAGCCGCAGCGAAGGCAACTGTCGCATGCACATTCACGGGTCGTGCAATTTAGTTGGTCCACCCCGCACATCATTCTGTTTTATTCCCCAGGCCGGATCCTCTTTGCCGGAGCAGCAGCCGCTACAGCTCAATGCGTAGCAGCTACAGCAACGGAGGCAGCGGCAGCAACGGCAGGAGCGGCAACAGCAGCAGCAGGAAACAAGTAACAGGGACTCCAGCTGAAGCAAGAGCAGCAGCAGCAACTGCGCCAGCAGCACTAGCGAAGACAGCGGCAGCAGCAGCGGGAGAAGCAAAAGCCGGAGGGGCTCAATGACAAGTCGCTGCTTTCCCCCCTTCCTCAGTGATGACGCGGCGGAACTTCGCCGGGCTGCATCTGCTGCTGCGGGCTCTTTGGGCTGCTCCGGCTGGTGGAGCCCAGAGAGAGTAGCTGCAGCAATGGCAGCAGTGGAGGAGATAGGCCGCAGCAGCAGCAGCAGCAGCTTGTTGTCTCTCGCGGATCTTCTTGACTCAGCAGCAGACTACATGGATCGCTTAGTGGCAAACAACAACTCAGGTCCTGGCTCGATCTACTCAGGCGACGCCGGGGTAGCTTATGCCTTTGTCAGGCAAGGGTCATTCCAGTTTGCTGCTGCAGCTGCTGCTGGTGGCGTTGCTGCTCGTGTTTGTGCTGCTGCTGCTGTTGTTCCTGCTGTTTCTGCATCCGGTGCTCCTGCTGGGGCTGCCAGTCATCTTCCGCAGCCTCTGCTCTGCGCGCCGGCCGTTTTTGCTACTGCCTTGCTGCTGCTGCTTGTGCCTCTTGAACGCCGCTGCTGCTTTTGCGTGTGTGGAGCGTAGGAAGGCGGAGAGGATCTTGGAAGCAGCTGAGTGGGAGCGGCGGCGGTCCAGCATTGCCTGTGAAGACGAAGGCGAGAAGAGCGAAAGCACAGCAGCAGCAGCCGCAGCAGCAGCAGCAGCAGCAGCAGTGTGGCCGCCCACGTCGCAAGAACCTTCGCAGGAGGATGCTGCAATGCCGCCTCTCGCAGAACAAGCCTTGAATGAAGCTCTTGCGATTCTCTCTGCAGGATATGGGGTGGAGGCTGCTGGTTCTTTAGCAGCAGAAGCAGCAGAAGCAGCAGAAAAATCCCTGCGCCGCCGCTTCACCTTTCTGCAGGGGCAAGTTGGCCGTTTGGCGCTGACCGCTGTAGCCCTTCATCTTCTGAAAAGAGAGGCAAGCAGCAGTTTTCACTTTCTCATTTAGTGCTGCTGCTTCCCGCGGCTCTGCTGCTGTCATTCCTGCTCCATGCGCAGCAATGCCCGCGGGTAGTTTCCCACCGCCCACACCCCAGTGCTGTTTCTGTGCATGCAAGGAGTGTTTTTTCCGCTTTTTCGATGAAGCAAAGACCCACGGGCCGCGCTGCTCAGAAGCTTGTTGTGCTATTTTCTGCTGCAGCAGGAGGCGTTCCTGGTGCTGCGTCGCCTGGCAGCAGCTGCTGCTGCTGCAGTCTCACGCATGCAGCCAGAGGAGTGCGAGCTGCTGTATGGACGGGCGGGGCTGCTGTACGCGCTGCTGTTTACTCGATCTTTGTGGCTACCGCCTCCACCTCCCCAATGTCGTTCTTTCTTTTCTGATTTGGTGCGAAGGCAGTCGCGAGAAGACGGGAAACAAGACGCAGCAGAAAGCATGCAGGATTGCTCTACCGGGCTCTTCAGAGACTGTGATGAAGGCATCCAAACCACCACAGCCAGCAGCAGCAGGAAAAGCAGCAGCAGCAGTCATCTGCAGGAGGTTTACCTGCGAGCTGCTTCCACAGTGTTTGTCGGTGTGGGCAGCGGCCGCATCGCGTGGCCTCTTTCGCTGAACTACGGTGGCTCTCTCCGACTTGGCAGCAGCAGCAGCAGCCACAAGCGCAGCGGCAGCAGCAGGAGCCACAAGAGCGGCGGCAGCAGCAGCAGCATAGACGGCAGGCTCCAAGAGTCCGCATCCCGCTGGCTGGAGAAACTCCCTGAGGAGCAACAGGCAACGCGCGTGTTGGTTCTGTCCTTGATAGCGCAGCTAGTCGGGCAGCTCGTGGCTCATGGTCGGGTGGAAGCTGTAGTGGCAGAGAAGGGGAGCATCAGATCTCTAGAGCCGCGCGAGCAACAGCGCCTGCACTCTTCTGCTGCTTCTGCCTTCACTAAGGCTTCCCCCTTGCCGCTGCTGTATGAGTGGCATGGCAAGCAGTACTTGGGCGCAGCCCACGGCATCTGTGGAATCCTCCTCCAGCTCCTGCAGGCTGTAGACACTCTGTACCACGCGGCTGCGGCGGGCTGCTTTCCTGGTCCGGCGGCGAGGGCCGGCGGATCTGCTGCGGCAGCGCTTGTTGCAGCTGCAAGGGAGGCGGAGCAAAGCAAGGAAGCAATCCGGGAGGAAGCGGAGTCAGCTGCTGCGCGGCTGCTTGCCTGCTCTGCGACCGTGTGCAGCGCAATGCAGCACAGGGAAAGAGAAGATGTGCCCATTTTCTGTCCTGCAGCCAGTGCTTTCCTGTGCTGCCACGACGGGCTGGCTGCTGCTGCTGCACTGCGAGACACGGTGCGCCGGTTGTGTCTTTCTTCTTTGATGGCGCTGCTGCGCTTCCACCTCACAGACACAGCAAATCTCAAGAGCAGCATCGGCAGTGACCGAGACCTGCTTGTCCAGTGGTGTCATGGGGCCCCTGGTCTCGTGCCTGTGATTTGCTGGGCAGTGGACTTGCACAGAGAAAAGGCACTGGCTCATGCCCAGCATCAGCGGCACCAGCAGGGCTCTCTTAGCAGCGACAACGGCCTGCTTCCAGAAGATCGGCCAACGCAGGAGGAGCAGCACCGAGAGAAGCAGCAGCAACAGCAGGAGCAGCACATGCCGAATTTGTACCGCCGTCGCTCATCTACCAGCGCAGACGCGGAACTGAAGTCGAGAGAGAATTTGGGCTTCTTCATGGTGTGGCTGGACACAATGGGAAACGTAACGTGGCAGCGAGGTCTGTTGTGTAAGGGTTTGGGTGTGTGCCACGGCATAGGGGGCAATGGCATGGTTTTTCTATGCGCCTACAACAGCTCTGGCAACCCTCGGTGGCTGCGTCGCGCGTTGCTGTTTGCCCTGGAAGGGATTATTCGGCACCTGCAGCTGCTGCATCTGCCTGATCGGCCTTGGAGTCTCTTTGAGGGAGCTTCGGGCTTTTCGGTCTTTCTCAGGGACTGTGCGGAGGCGCTTTTTGCTGCATGCACTGGCAGCACTAGGCCCACCACCGCGTATTACATTGGTTACCAGCTTCCACCTTTGCCGTGGGAGCAGTCTGTGCGCAGTGGGTGAGCCTCCTGCTGTAGCTGCTCGTGCTGCAGTAACGCATTGGTCATGGCTTTTCAGTGCAGTGTGCTCTCAGAAGGCGGCTGGTGGGAACAGTGGAGCCTTCACTGCTCTTCGCCTGTGCGCGCTTCTACTGCAACGGCTGGTTAGGCAGTTTGCTTGTTTTATGTTCTGTAGTTAGGGGAGAGTTTCGTTGTCTCGACTGTCTCCTCGCTCAAAGTGCAGGCTGACCGCAAAACCGGGAAGCCGCAGGAGGCCAATGCCTTCTCAGCGTTTAGTGTCCCAGTTTTTGTTGTTCTATGGTTTCAGTGTTTATTAAAGGTTGTCTAAGCACGTGCTGTGAGGACCTCTGTCGTTTTGTTGCTGTCTGTTTAGCTGTATTTACACTTGTACGGTGAAGAACAGTATGCGGGCAGGACAGCATTCGTCGCAGTGTCTTCATGTTGCATTTCCGATTCAATTCCGTGTTTGCGGAGAGGCGTCCGGGCCTTGGGTCTTGCGAGTGCTCGGGAAGCACTGCGGCCCCACAAGTATTGGAGAGGAGTAGTTCCTCGGCTTCATTCCCACCTCTCCTCGGCACATGGACAATTAATTGAGACAAGGACAGAAAGTGGTGAAGACAAACAGGCAGCGAGGACAGATGAAGAGGCAGCTCGGCCCTGCATGATGGTTGAAGGCTTCCTCATGGCGGAGACAGAAGTGTCAGAAGAGTTATACTGTGGCACCTTTTAGAAGTGCAAGGGATGTTCCTCTACAACCAAAAGGAGTAAAAGCGTGACTTTTTGGCGTTGCGTGTTTGCTGTACTCAGCGCCTCATTATTAATGTCTCCTGAGTTGGTCGGACCAAGCAATCAATTGACGTGTTGATTAGATGGTTTATCAGTTGACGGGCTAAATAAATGACTAATTGGAATGCTGGCGGGGGAACTGTAGAAATTACACTGTGCCCACCGTCTTTATCCAAGCCCATCTCTCCGGGGCGGACTGAACTGTGCACAGTTTGATTCAAACTCAATTGAGCCTCTAATTGAGAAGTCTCTGTACTACGTTGCCTGAATGTTTGTCGCCTGTAGCTGGCCAGTTACATTCGCCAGTGACAGTCTACACGCACCGGGCAGTTGCTACTGTCGTACATACGGCAGCCGCAAAAGACGATCGCCACACTAGACAGGAAAGGAACCGCAAAGCCCGAAAAGATAGCTCATTGTAGGGTCGCTGCCACTAAGCAGTAAAGGCGCACGCGCAGAGTTCACCATGCACGACGAGAGGAGCTGAAAATATAGCTAAGGGGCTACGCACTTGACGCTACGAAGACGGGACGGAGCTCCCAGCCAAAATAGAATAGCCACGCGCTTCCCGGGTGATGCAGCTTAAAAGCCATAAGTTCAAAACACATCGCATTCAAAATTGCTCTTTCTTGCTTATCTGTGGCCTTACACACATGCTTCTACATGGCATGTCGTCGACACTCTCATAGTAAGAATTTCGGACTACTCTCTCCACCTCTGTGGACCTCCCGCCAGTCATGACGGTTGCCGAACGCGGTAATCTTGCATGCGCTGCTACCACTAACCGATGTGCCTTCACTGCCACTGAAGAATGGAATTCTGCTGGGAGCATCAAGCCACCTTCAAGGTCACGCTGTCGCTTGCCACTGTCACTTTTCCTAAAACAAAATATATCCTTTGTTCTTTGCATATTTCTCGTTGTTTCTTGGCGATCTCCCTTCTTTCCACTGCGCGCCGGCTCTGGCTGTTCGTGGGCTCCGTGCACGGAGGAATCAAGGAAGGAGAAGTGAAAGGGAGCTCTAAAATATACATATCATCCACATAATGATATGCTTACAGCAGCCTTAAGTATGTATATGCATACTGCAAGCATGTTTATGTACGCCTACACCTCTGGTGCCCGTCACGTTTTTGCATGCGCCAAAGCCTCTTTTGCTTGTTTACTGTAGTAGCTTCTGTACAAGTATTTGATAATCAATATCTTCTTGATTCGGAAATATATCGTCTAAGACGGCGTCTGCCTCTTGAGCCGACAGAGCCTCGCCAAAGTTCATGAGGCATTTCTTGACATCCGTTTTCCTCACTTTTCCTGTACCCATTAGATCCATCGACTGAAATAAACTCAACAGATCATCCGCTGAGTCTACATGCGAAGTCTTGCGACAGAAGTCTGCGAACATCCCCGAGTTCACCTCAGCCCCGCATTTACTCGAAAATGCCTTCAACTCAGCCAGGGAAGGAGATGCTCCTGCTGCTCGAGCTGCTGTGGCCAGCTGATCTGCAGGGAATGAGGACTTTCCCTTAGCAGCGGCGTTGAACGCCGAGGTGATGCTGCTGTCGGTAGCCATGTTGCTCAGATTCAGCGTGGACTCGCCCGCGGGAAACGAATGGGATCGCGCGGTCTTAGGCAGGCCTTAAAGATATAACTTATCAGGGAATTCCTTATTGTTTCCAGCGCTTACTGCTGTGGTAGCGCGAGCCCCTGAGATGGCCCAAAGCTCTCTCCCGCCTCGCTTCTTCCTCAACGGCTGTACAACGGAAAACCGAATAAACAACAGCCACCAAGAGCGCCAGACCTATGACGCATGAAAGGGGAAAGAAGACAGGGTGCAGAGAGAGCGTCCGGAAGTGGATGAGATAAGGCGCGAAGGGAAGCAAGCACGCCACGATCAGAGTAAGTATGAGTATCAGCTTTGGCCCAGAGCCCCCCGAGTCCATCTCCGCTATGTCTGACTCTTTTGCTGCACTGTTGCCCCTAGAAAACAGAACTCTATTTAATATAAGTACTTTGGAATGAGGTTGGGGCCCAGATGAGAAGGCAAGGCGACAACAAAACGACGAAGCGGCAAGTTGTTGGCTAGGTCTCGCAGGAAGACGGTTTAGAATTTTTACATGCACAAATGTTTCAGGTTCTCTTGACTAACGTAAAAAGTGCAAACTGTGCAACAGTAATTCCAATACGACGGGACTGGCGTGCAAGGCGCAGATAAAGCCATCGAGCCCAGCGCCTGTTGCTGTCGTTGCTGCTGCGCAGTTGCTGTTCGCTAGTCTCCGGCTTTGTAGCATGGCATGTTTGTTAGTTCTGTTTACTTCCCTTTTTCCTATCAGTTCTTATTCATCAGTAAGATTTTCCCTTGCGGTCGTTCCTTTCTGAAGCTTAATTATTTACAGTTCAGGTCGAGCCTCGTCACCCTTGTCGGCACCGAGCCGAAGGACTGGACTCCTACACAGAACCTCCTCATCAGCTCTACATTCCTTGCGCGTTTCCCAGTAAGTCAAGCAATGGTTTTTGCTCTGGTCATAATTTATCTGTGGCACTGTAGGGCCCAGCGGCACCTCAGTGCCCCTCAAGCAGGCAACAACTCACCGCTGAGCCGCGCCACCCATTCACATGGCCATTGTAAAGAACTAAGCTTAATCTAGCCTTTGCAAGAACAACGCCACAGAAATGCTAGAGCTTAAGGATGTGCACGGACCACAAACAACCCAATGCCTGCTCCCTCGCGCCGCCAGCTTTGTGATTCAGTCAAGTGCAACAAAGCGCGACATCTATTGCAATCGATTTGCTCATATATGCGTCTTTAAATTGCAGTTCTCAACAGTTTGACGCAGCAGGATGGAGAGCAGCAGGGGCAGCAGCTCGCTGTACGTGACCCCCAGAGGGGTCTCGACGGACGATATGGAGGCAACCAATATCAGTTTGCGGCACTTTTACAGCGGCCAGAACGTTCAAAAGGAGGCTCCAGAGCAGAAGCAGCAAGGTGCTTCACAGGAGCAGCACTGGGTAGACCAGCAGCAGTGGGAGCTAGAGCAGCAGCAGCAGTACCAACAATACCAGCAACAGCAGCAGCAGTACGGATACCCACAGTGGCAGCAAGGCGGGGGAGACTCAGCCTTCATGAATGCGGACGCGCTAAACCAGGCTGCAATGCAGCAACTGCAGCAGAACACGGTAGAAACAGAAGACCTGAGTAAGATGGTGGGTGAGGGCGAGTGGCAGCGTCCCCCCGCAACTTCACCTTCCTGGGACTACACACGAGCTCTCTCCTCGTACACTGGATTCACTTCGAAGAGATTTGACAGGGAGTGCTCTAAGCTTGGCATGCAGACCCAGACATCAGGCATACAAATGCGCAACTCAGGCATTTACGTGCCAGGAGTCACTCAGTGGAACGCAGTCACAAATACTCCTGTGGAACCTTTGGGAGGAGAAGGTAAAAAGAAATCACTACGGCGATTTTCTGTATAAAATGTATTCGTTTGGGGACACCCATGCGTAACCAGGGCTTGGCTGTATGCTGGGAGGTTTTTGTTTGAACGAGGCTGCCGAATATGTGTCATTTTGTTTCGCATCTACTACTTCTATCTTGGATTCTATTTGCATTTTATCTGCATTAGATTTCGTGCATTTATTGTACCTTGTTATATTTGTATCTTTTCTGTTTAGCGCGGACCCTCGAGAGTCGAAAGTTTACCTTTGATGCGACTTCTGGCAACTATGTGAATGCTCACGACCCTTCTGAACGTATACCCGCTGACCGCATGCACGAGCTGCAAAAAGCTCTATCGAACGCAGCAGTGGAGGAGACAGTGGTGGATATAATGCGTAGAAGGTCCACTCTGCGCAAGATGTCGATGGCATCGCGGCTGTTCCTAGAGCTCGAGAAAAAGAAGCTGTCCGCTATTACTGTCAGTCTTTTCCTTTCTCCTCTCACAGGCAAAGACAAGCTTTCTGTCTGCTCTCGTTTGTGGCAGAAGCCTTCTAGAAAGCAGTCTCAGATGAGCCCATGTTCCTGGCTGTGTGTGTGGCAGTGAAACAGACTGTGTAGTTCAGTGATGTTCCACGTCTTGTTGCCGCTACCTGTGTTCTTCGTTCCGTGTTTTAACAGGGTACTCAAGGTCTTCTTCCTCCGGTGGTTATGGCTTATCTGCCAGACAGATATATCAAAACGTACGACAGGACGAATTGTATGAGTCAGCGAATCTCTATGAGGCAGCACAAGAGCTGCGGAATGTGAATGCAGGTACTTTATCAAGAACTTCCGCTTTTCACCAGTTCACAATGCCCCGCATCGACTGTGCCAGGGGTTCTATGGGTGCTGATGTCAGACCGACACGCGCAAGCACCTACATCCTGGTTGTTCGCGGCTAGTTGATGTAGCCTTCCCGCTGCCCAAGCGTCAAATTTTCAATATGCATACAGTGGGACTTTTTTTTGTTCACGCAGCGTGGAAAAGTTAGACAGACTTTCGTGAGATATTCCTGCCCTGTTCCGTCTTCCGCTGGTAAAGAGCACGATCAGTACGCGCTAAACTCACCTCTCCGCAAACTCAAATTCCACTGACGAGCACGACTAAACGAGTTCACAAGATGCCTAGATCCCTGAGGTTTCTTTTTCCAACAGCTAGCTGAAACAGCCAAAACTGTAGAACACGAAAGCAGAAACTTGAAGCTGCAATGGAACTATGCCGTTAGCCTAGCTAGCTACACCCGTCAGACAATGAGGCAGTCTAATTACAGCAAAATACAGAAGATCAAGAGGAAAGGATGTCGCGGGTAAGATGAAACGAGTAGAATTATAATTCTCAGCAGCTACCCGCGAAACACTCCAAGTGCCCCAGAAGCTGACAATCTGACTGTTGCCAGCAGCTTCAACAAATGAAACATACCTAAGAAAATACCCACTGGAAAGAGTCAAGGCATACTAAATTGCTCTTCAGGAACCCAAAGTTCTCAACGTTAATTTGAATTCATAAGTACAACTGCATTACGACATGCGCACATGTTCCTGTACGCTGTTCGTCTCGATTCAGTGCTCATGCATTTTCACACGAGTCTCGAAGAACCGCGCTAGCTTAAGCCTTGAGCCGAACAGGGCTGACTTCGTAGATGGGTGCCGTTCGTTGCGGCCTTGACAATACAACTACACTTCTAGCTGACATGCAAAGGGCTGAGTATAAGTGGAGTGGATCCTTTCTACTTATGCTTTGTTGCCCGTGCCTCTTCGGAAAGCCGGCAGGAAAGCACTTCATTGTGACTGCATCGGCTCGCAGTCGAAAGCTGCAATGTAGGTGAAATAATAAAGGTCCCATCCGGAAATCGACATGAATTCCAAATCTTGCACCATAATTAAGCATAAGGCAATTGCATGTACCTATCCAAATGAATTTATACTTCTTGTTGCGCCACAGCTATTGTATCCTCATCGTCAGCATTTGTCCCTCCATCCAGTACTTCCCCTTCCACTGCCGAGTCTCCCAACAGCCTGGCCTCTTCAGATTTGCCTTGTTTTTCTGCAAGTTCCCAAACACAGAAAAACAATCAAGGGGCTGGGTGGGAAAAGAGGAAATTCTTCAAATGCATATAAGAAACTCACGCAGCATCACGGGTTATAGCGTGTGCACGAAAAGAGCATTGCCCAGCCAGTTTGGTGCACGCTGCGTCCCCCAACTTTCTGCTTCTGCGCACACACCACCCTCGGACCAGGGTGTGCAGGGCGATTCTGGCGTACCTTTGGCAGTCGCTTTCTCTTGAAGCTCCTTGACCTCCTTCCAACTCTTCATCTCTGTTCCATCGCCCCCTACGCTCATAACTGCGTACAACAGCACCCACTACCCATATACTACGTAGTACACGGAATAGAATCCAGAGTCCTTTTTCTCTGGATACAGAACAAAAGGCACTGCGACAGACTCCTGCCTCGGGCAGCTGTTGAAGAGGGCTCGGGCCGCGGCTGAAGTGGTAAGTAAACAAATTTAGCAGATATAAGCCCGAAGAACATAAGCGCATTAGCAATGTGCCAGAAGCCGCATTGAGAACGTCTCTGTCACATAAGTCAATTTCTAGCAGTTTTCTGCAGAGCTGCGCCCACCGAATGCATGACTGAGGAGAAGATGTAGAACATACGGCCTGAAAAACACACCAGAAAGCATGGACGAGCCAACATAGACTGGACAAAAAGCCCACCCTGTAGGGGCGGTTCAGGTTGAATGACACCATAGTGCGCGCCTATGCACACAACTGTACACGTGTCAGAGTACACTCGACTCTCACCCCAACAGCGCTTCCCAGCCGTAGAGAACAAACGGCAGCGCCAACGCGGACTGAAGGAGACAGAAAAGACATTCCTCACGTGGAAAACATTATAAAGCCTGTGTGACAAGGGCAACCAGGGAAGTGGTCCGTTAGTAGCAGTACTTCTAAGAACGCGTCGGTGGGTGCTAGGAGGTACGGTATGCCACAGAATGGGGACGTTGGAGGGTCTCTGGCTCACAGGAAAGAAAAAAGCGATGTAGAGGGCATTGACAACGATCATGAGAATTACAAAGAGGCAGAAGTCGAGAAAAAAGTCGACAGTCATCATGCCGATGAAGACATATAGGAGCATTATTTTCCGTCTGTAGAATCCGACGCCCCAGCAAAAGACGGCGACAGTGTCGAATACCCCTGCACAAAATTTGCATACAGGTTAAATTTTTAAGTAAAACGGCGGAAAAATCGTTCACTGTTTGCTTAGATATGGGTACAGCCCTCCTTGGAGGTAAGTCGCCTACCGCGGACTGTAGTAAGTAAAGTCATTGTTTTCCAGAGGACAGCCAGACTGTTAGATATAACGTTGTAGTACTTCAGGGCCGTAGTGGGGTCATCAAGAGTCATTATCCTGTCCCTTATATCTTCCAACAGTGAGTCTACTGGGCCCAAATACGATGTCAAGTAAGCACCCGCCACGAATTGCACCAACGCAAGAATGACACCTATAGGGAGAAACATCAAACGCAAATACCACCCGTAGATACTTCTGGACGTCCCACATGGCTGCCGCGCAATATTAGGCAACTACGGAAATTGCGCAATACGTCTTGAACCACATTCCACGAAGGCATTGGCACAGTGTCACTGGATGCTGCTGCAATGTGGTGGCACAGCTCCTTCTTTCAAATGAAGAACGTCGTAAACGCTGAAGCTTACTGATGCCAAGCCATATGAAGACAAAAGTCCGGAGAGAGCAGCATCCGAACGCCTTTTTTGCGCCGCCGCAGCAGGCCCCTAGAACGTTGCACATCTTGGAAAAACACAGCTGTGCCGCTGTTGGAGCTTAAGAGGAACTATATATCTTGTATGCCCGTTTGGACCTAAATGCTGGTTTGTAGAATGGTCGCCTTCCCTCGCACACGGAGAAGTGGGACTCCTTGTCGGGAAGAGACTGGGAAGGTCCCACTACTGAAATACCAGTTGCTCAACTAAAATCTTCCTTGATACTCAGTCGTGTTGCTGTCCGACAAAACTGAGAAAATTCAACGCGAAGCGCCCAGTCAGCTGCATGGGTGGCTCCTACTGGGCCTGCTTCAGCCGCTGCTAATCCATGTTGCCCCTTATTTAATTCCTTCCGCATTTCCTTCAAAATGAGCAAAACATAAAGCAAAAAGGGCAATGCTTTGTCAAGGGAGGCAAACGACAAACAGGCAGTAGCACCTCCGCCAGTGCGGCGTGGTGGCCAGCCACAGCAATCGACAGTTTCCCCCGAAGCCAACAGCAGAAATTGTCACCATACCCGAGATCTGGATATTTTAAATAATTAATTATGGGAAGATAGCAGGCTGATGAAAAGGAATTCCGTGTTGCTAACCTTTCGTAATAGAGCGACCATGGGGCCGCCACACCGACTAGGGGGTTGTTTGGGTCTCCCTGGGTCTGCCTTTGAGCGTGTCCAGGGCTTCGAGCTCTTATCTGGTTCATGCTCTTACATGAGATAAAACGTTGGAAATAAGAGTAAACAAGCAAAATGATGACAAAGAGGAACATTTTAATGCCTTGCCTGCAGTGGCAGCAGTCCACTGGACCAGCGTTCAAAAAGAGAAGCAGAAGGTATCACGACCCAATAAGTTGAATGCAGCGACACCAATACGGTGATTTTGATGCCAACGGATACACCAAAGCCACTGGTTGGTAATAACACATGACACTAGTACAGAGATGCAATATAAAAGGCGCAAAAATCAAATGGCAGGGGACGAAGCATACAACTGCACAAGAATAGAACTGAATAACCCAAAATACCGCATCCCAAATTGTGTCTCACTAAAAGTGCATTCGACTGAGGTAAGGGGAGCAAGAGCACCAGTCTGTGGGGTTTGACGTACGAAGTATAGTCGAACCAGACTACGTGTTACCGGTCAACTCGGCGCGAACCGGATAAACAGCAGGGGCAATAAGTAGGGTAAACACACCATGTTTTAGGAATTTTCGCCGCCACAAGCGACTGAAGGATGGTGGTCAGTTCTTTCCGCTTCCCCGCACAAACTGCTGGACTTAAACTGTGCAGCGTAGGCACATGGGAAAGCTGCATTCACCATGGTTTCTCTATATTCCTGAAAATGGCAAGGCCATATACGGTGTGAATACGTGCCTTTATTCATTACATATGCATCTGCGCGTAATGTTTGTATAATCACCGCCTACGCCATTCGTTTTTGTTGTAGATTACCTCTGCGCGTAATGTTTGTATAATCACCGCCTACGCCATTCGTTTTTGTTGTAGATTACCTCTCCTGGGGGAGGTAGTCTGACCGCTTACACTGCGTTCCGCAGGCTTTTTGCCTGGGGAATTGACTACACCATCAAAAGTCAAAGCACGTCTGATGGCGCGTATAGTAAATCCTGTTTTCTTTTGAAGGCACCGGAGTTCACTGAGGCATGAATTCTGTAAAGTGTTTTGTATAATTGTTGCTGCGTAGCGCAGACTATGACGGCCGACCCAACAAAAGAGACCTAGTGCGACCAGAAAACGGTTTCCACTGAAAACGGAGTCCTATTCGCAAAACTAGTTACTTCTAAAACCCTCGTCCACCCGCAGGGGCATCTCCATTTGCTCGCCCCAGTCCGCTAAGTTTTTTGCTGCTGATCAGCAAAAACCAATGTTGCATATTGCGTTAGCAACACGCATGATCACGTTTCCGTTACGGCGGCACAACTAATACACCTAAGAAAGACTCACACATCCTGGGACTAGCTGTACCAAACAAAGAGCAGAAACAAGTAACTGTACGTGCACCCCGTGCCGAGGCGCTGAAAATAGTCTTTCATAAGCGAGATAATGCTCCCACTACGCAGACCTCAACTGCACAAGCTTTGAACATATTCACGGAGGACCGGTCTTGAAGAGGGCCCCTATGGAGCGAGAGCTCATAGTTGGGCCTCAGGCACGGCCGGCAACTTGGCCAAACTATCTGTTTATTGCACTTAATTTTTCCCCACAGCTCTCATATGTCAGGACGACCGGGCATGGGAAAGCTACGAGCGAGGGCCTTTACCCGATCTCGCAGATTTGAAATGCGAGGGTGAGAAGGGCTGACATGCTTTCGGAACTCTGCGAGTTTCTTCCCCGACTTCTCTACAAGCAAACACAACAGCATAGTCCACACCACAACCATACAGCCGATGCGGCTGTCAATGGCTCGTTTCCTGCTTGTGATTCCCGGACGTGTGTCGCTTCACTTCACTGTAAGACCACCTCACCGAGGGGAACAAAGCTGCTTTCTTCAGCAAGTTTCCCAAAGGCTAGCTAGGCCGGTGTATATACGTATCAGTTATGTCTCTTCTATTCAAGCTTTTCAATATACGAACGCGCACGTTCCTACGAATAATCCCCATACCTGTTTGTACACCTGTTCGCATGTACAAGTGCACGCACATTGTGCTCTTAGTTAAGGCATACCTTGAATCTCACAGCAAATGTCAACTGCTTCCCTGATAAAATCTGCAACCAGCTTAAACTCCTCAGCGCCGAAGCCGCGAGTCGTCATAGCGGGAGTCCCAATGCGCACACCTGAGAATCGGGGCAAACTTCTACATAAAATTATATTCACTTAGCAATTGCAAACCACGTGCAAATGATTAAACCGGCCACGGGTGGCACCGAGGTAGCCATTTTGGGTTCCGCAGCGAGCTGCCTCTGTACCAATTCGGCAACAAGTGGTGCCATCGGTGGCACAATCTACCCACACTACTCTGATGATCCTCCAAGTAGTATTATGATGATCCTCCATATCCGTATAGAACCCCTACGTTAAGCCCCTAAACACTCATACCCTAGCCCACCCGTTGGAATTCCTGATGAGTCCCCAGCGATGGAATTCTTATTCAACGTGATGTTTGCCATATCACAAATCAACTGAAGCTTCGCGCCTGCTCGCAAAAGAAACGATAACCTCTCTTTTTGCCGTCATAAGTCATTATAACTATTAGAATTAAGACATATGAATCTATCTGGATGCTTGAGGGACGAGCTACACACAAAATTTCCTGAGCTGGCCCTCTCATTTGGGCGCAGAGGATTAGTATCCACGCAGGGTCCCGCAAAAGCTAGTCAGAGAAAATTGTACGCAGACTGTCACTGCGTCAACCTGAGTACCCTTGTCAATAGCGTAAATTGCTCCATTATTATCGCTTTCTCACCTCACCTGTCAGGCCCTGAGGCTTCAAATCAAGGAGCAGCAAGTGGTTGTCTGTCCCACCAGTGACGAGCTGCAAACCATGATTTTGTAGCTCCCGCGCTAGGACCTTGCAGTTCTCTAATACACAGCGCGAAAATGCACGCCATTCAGGCGTGCAGGTCTGAACGCAGATGCACCCCTCCCTCGCGCACTTAGTTGTTATGGCCGCACCTCACGTACTATGTGTTTGCAGCTGCAGTGACGTCACGAAGTGTCCGTAGGTAAGTAAATCATTATTGATCACTGATACGAGGCTACACCAATCTTTTCTGAACGAGGACGACAAACGGTGCCCTGCGTCACGCGCCTGCTTGAGCTGGTGAGCAACAGCTGCTATATGGTTCTCGTGGGGTCCTCCCTGCAGTCCAGGAAAGACTGCTGAGTCAATTCTAGAAGCTCCATTTGGTACGCGCCTAGTATTGACGAAAATAATCCCACTACGAGGGCCCCTACAAACAGACGCAGCAAGAGCATCTGACATCTGAAGCATAGGAGGAAGCATAGGAGGGACCGTGCTGTCTGCTTGCTGATGTGGTGCAGGGCATGCATATGAAGCACAAAGGGGATCCTTCTGGCATGATAACTTAACAAAGCACAACTGCCACTCCAGGTAATCGCACAGGCAAAAATAGTGCACAAGTGCCTGCCACACGTCAGACGGATAAAGTTCTCGAACCTGAGCGTCTTGTGAGTTGTCGTTGTCACTACATCGCAGTACTTAAAAGGCGACTCAAATATTCCAGCGGCGACGAAGCCGCTAAAGTGAGCCATGTCGCACCAAAGGATGGCCCCTACTTTGTCTGCAATTTCTCTAAACCTTTTGTAGTCCAGCAGCCTGCGCACATTCAGCCCCAAAATTGCAAAGGTACTGCAGGCGAATGGAATGACACGAAAACAGTAAGCTCAGAAAAAAAGAAGAAAGGCCAGTGGCAAGCTGCAAAGCTGCAAAGCCCAGTGAAAGCTGAACGCAACTGATGCCTATTGATTCATTCCCAAAATGCACTTGAACACCCGGCCATGAAGCGCTCGTTACGCCAGGTCACGAAGCCCTGGTGACAGCTGAGAAACATGGCCGTAGCAAAGCCCGCACCGATGACGTACCGAGGATAAGCTGAGTGCCCACAAATTATCATTTTTGGCCTAAACACAGTGGCTACCTTCTCCAGGTCGTCGTAGTCTATGAGCCCCGTTTTGGGGTCCAAGCCGTACGGCAATGACTCGTAGAAAAGTGACGTGGCGCTTATGCGTCGAGATGGGGTGTACGCTCCATGTGTCAAGTGGCCGCCTGAACGCATGACAGCAAATCACCGAAGTGCAAAACTTGTGCAACAGCAAGGTCCCACAGGAGCAGCACGGTCTGCTACTGTCCTGGCATTTGTCCGCACTGAGTTCCGAAGATGCACAGGCCTCTGCTGATGTCCCGATATTCATCCGCATCGAATGTATATGCGATGGCCAATTATGGCTCCAGCTTCGTTTCCTTTTGTGTATTGTGTGCCGAGCTACCGTCATTCAGTCCGAGGCCCATGAACCGGTCGTGGGGCTGCAGTAGAGCCATGAGGACGGCGAAATTTGCAGGGCTTCCGGAATGAGGCTGCACATTGACGTGCCATTCTTCCGGGTCTAAGCCGAACGCCTCCTTGGCCCGTTGGATGCAAAGAGCCTCGATCTGATCAACAAACTCCATGCCACCATAGTAGCGGGCTCCCACGGAGCCCTCGGAGTATTTGTTCGTCAGACAGCTCCCTAGACATTCCTGCACTGCTGTGCTTACGAAATTCTGAGAACAGGCACGGGTGAAGGCAGAGCGGCTAACCTTTTTGGGCCCCAAATTCAAAGCTAAAGGTGATTATCTTTTGTCGGCATGCACCACGCAGAGCTGGCCGTCCCAACGCGTCATCTAGAACCAAGGCTGCTGTGTCTGGCTCACTTCTGAGGCAATAAGCTCAATACAGTCAACTTGCCGCTCTTTTTCTTTCGCTAGAAGGGCGTACAACTCAGGGTCCGCCTCCTTGAGAGGCTGCATGCATTAACATCACCTCCACAAACTTTGCCGGCTGTGAATTCCCCATCCCCAGTCTCATGTGCAAAATCGAGGTCTACAAGTGCGTCAAATCAGACCACACGAGTTCATCGGGACGATGGGCCTTGGCACAGAGTATGCAGCGAACAATTAAGATCCATTAGCTGCCGATCCTTCAATCTCGAGTCCTTGAAAGAGTAAAGCGGCTCGCTTGTTCACAGCCAAGACGAACTGGTCCTAGCACAATATGGCACATAATTAATACTTGCCAGGTCAGCCAGAGAGATAGCCATCCTTGCTTGCATTGGGGGACGATGCAGTGATCCCCGCGGCGAGCCTGTGAGCGGCATTTCACCGCCTACAACGTTGCCCGGAACAACTGCATGCTAACGAGGCTGTCTTGGGGTGTAATAGCCAAAGGTATTGTAATTTAAATGAAACTTTAGGTACTGTGGCGGAAGGTTGAGTCACATGAAGCACCGACTAACGCGCGACGTGCTTTTTGGTGGGGTTGCTCGGCAGCAGTCCAATTCAGTGACCACATGGGATCTGCGGTGCCAAGGAGTCACAGAAACGTTTTGCTTAGTACCCTGTCGTAAAATACGGCAACTTTCACTAATTTAAGTAATTGTTGCCCCGATAGGGGTATCATGTGCTGAGGGTGAAGTAGTCGCAGCACCTGTAGCCAATGCCGGGGTGGCCGCTCCGGAAGATCTCCATCGCTATATCTGCATGTCTTATAGTTAGGACTTCAACGCACATTTTCCTCATCGTGACAGCCGGGTCTACGGCACTAAACCATGAGGATTCAGGAAGCTCGCCCCTCGGTGACCCACGACCACAGGACTTAGCCCTCTAAGGCTTGTCCAGTTTCGGCCCATTAAGCGTCTTGGAAAGGCTGAAAGCTCCGTACATGTCATCAACACTAATATTCTCCCCCTCTAGGTGGACCAACAGTACATTTCAGTCGCGTGTTTTGTAGCAAAAGTCAATGACGCGTGGGGGTGTGTGAGTACACTTCGGCTCCACGCGTGGGGGTGTGTGAGTACACTGCGGCTCCTACTCTGCATCAGACGGGATGCCAGCCTCAAGTCAACTGTTAACGAATATACTACCCGAGGACTGAAACCATCATAGCAATTACGTAGCAGAAACGCCGTGCACAACTGAAAAGGATGTTTGCTCCAAACAAAGTAGGCTTCGAGCACATGGCAGGAAAAGCAGCCAATGCATTAGTTAGAAAAAAACGGTTACGCGGCTGGCAAGCGCCAGCCGCGTGGCTCCCTGCTATGACATGCGATCCATGGGTCGCCAGCACAAAACTGGAAGAGGGTATCGCCGCTCTTTCCAATGCGCTGCAGTCCTTTTGGGACCCTTAATGGGGAGAGGGACTTGCATATTAGGCCTCCAGGCACTTCACGGGTCGCCTGCCGTCTTCCCTCATTCTAAGGAACAATCAAACAGACAAGACCATCAATATCCGATTAGTTCTGCTCTGATCACCCGCATGCGTCCTTGGCGCTGCCACAAACTGTCGTATCTACAACTTCCACACATTAAAACATGCAATCATCAGCGCGTGTGCCCAGTACAGTCGAACGCGGTCAATGCAGGGTCAAGGATGGACGCGCAATTAGCCTTCATATGCATACAGGGTCAAAGACGGGTGCACTCCACAAGAAGACGCTGAGCTGCTCATAGGGATGCGGCTAACCACTCATTAACTCATTCAAGAATGGGCCAAGCTTCTAAGTTAATCGTCCGGTGTAATGTTAAAACGTGTCTGCCGGGACACTGCGGGTGATTTGTCGTCTTGTTGCCGGGGCGAATTTTGGCGGGGATGCAGAGTTTTGGGGTCTTTGTGGGCATATTGATGGCCTGTAATAGCGGCATCATCACTCGCCTCAGAGCTAAGCCTGCGGTGAGTTACTGTTGTTGCGGGCGGCGGACTAGCTTGCACTGCTGGTAATGTACTATGGGGTGCCACCGTAGACGCGCTCCCCTCACGCCGAAACGTCTGCTGGCGACGTTCACTTCGTTCAATAGCTTCCCCATTGTAGGGATATGTGAACCACTGAGGGTGGTTATGGAGGATATGCTGTCTCAGCAGCGATTCATAGACTTCGAAAAAAAGCCTAGAAATACAACACATTCAAACAACACATTGGACCCCCTTCCCCTTTTGCCCCAGAAACACGGCGAGAATTTTTTTCCCTCAGCTGTAACTTACTTCATACTGACCTTTCTTGACACCCAGCCACAACGCGAAATGAGTCAACTAGCATTCAAAAAGGTGAAGAGCATACAGTCGTCAATCCTTTAAAATCAAAAACATGTACGCGGAGAGCGCTCGTGCACGCAATTGAACACAAAATCTGCGCACTTCGACCTACTTTTCCATTCGGCCATCGCGCCAGTCCAACAGGATTACACGACCGCTTGAATCCGTCAGGCTCCACGTGCTGGTTGTGGCGGAGGGCTGCTGTTTAGGCCGACAGCCAGTGCCCCGCGCCGTCCCGTTTAGCCTGAAGAAATTACAAGTATCGAGATCTTACGCAAAAGTGAAAGCAGCTGTCACCTGCATGTGGTAGCAAGAGCTGATTCGGCAAATTCATTGCTTTGGCATGCAACTCTAAAAAGCCACTCCACCACTTAATGCATTCAAGCCTTCACAAACCGCACTAAAACTTTTCCACTATAAGCTACCTTAGTGAGAAACAGCAAAACAACTTACCGCCTGACAGTACCCTTGGTGTGTGTGTTGCCAAATACGCCTGATTCATTGCGAGGCGCTGCCGGGGCAGTAGGTGCCGCGTCGTCTGCCTTCATCTCTGCTTCTGCCTCAGCCTTGCGTCGCCGGTTACGAGAAGTCCTCCGTTTGTGGCGACCAGCCCAACGAGACTCCCTCGACGGGTAGCGGAATAGAGCAGCACTGGGACGGTTCCGATGTGGGCCGCCTGCAGCTCCCGGTGCTTGGAAGCTCCCAAAAGTTGCCGGAGGTGCAGGACGCCTTTCCGGTTCAGAAAGAGACTTGCTGCTATCGGCATCACTACCACTGCTCATCCAGTTGCTGTGCGTCTCGTTGTTGCTACTAGAGCTTAAGCTGTTGCTGCTTAAATCACTGTCGCTGCTACTGTCCGCCGAATCAACCATACTACTGCTGCTACTGCGTCCCAGCCTGTCCACGCACCGACAAGGTGACAAAGGGGTAGCCAAAGGGAGACCATCATCTACCGTAGTCACGCCAGAGTGGGCAAGCTCTTTACTTTTCTCAGTGGCAGGGAGCCTGCTGTCTCGTGACGAATCCGCCGTCCTCGCCGAAGCAAGAGCAGTACCACGTGTTTTCAGTGCCGTGCAAGGATCTCCTACAACGTCTGCCTCCATGGGGGATTGTGCATCAGCCCAATCCTCAATAGTTGTGCACGACCTGACCAATGAGCCTTCTTCCAGTTCTGTACTTTGTTCTACCCGCTGAGGTGTAACCGATAGCAAATTTGCGCGGCTGACTGACGCGCTACTGGGGAGAGATGCCGCTGCTACACCTGCACCAAAAAAACCGCCGCAGCGACTGCAAATCCTACTACCTTCTCCTGTGGTCTCAGGCACGGTACCCTCATTATCTTCATCCCTCCTTTTCTTCCTGAACGCTTTCTTCAATTTGGCCTCGAATGACCCCCGCCGCAACCCCTGTTGCTGTGTGCCTGGATCTCCTTGTAGCTCTGCAAGATCCATAATTCCGAAGCCTAGCCTGTTAGTGCTCATCAGCGATGTGGAATCTAGAGCTAGGTAAGATATTTCCAGGCTTCGCCGAATCTGAGTAAAGCCATAAACGCACGTTTGTGATGTTTATGCACCTGAGCTGCAGTGCGCACCACATCCTACCTGCATTCCGGTTGCCACTGGGCAGGGGCTATTTCCAAACGCAGATTCGTCCCAATATTCACAGGATTCTCCATGGCAAGAAATAATACACTGCACCTCGTCTGAAGCTTACAAGGTGTTCCAGAGGCGACGGAATGTCGAAGTCATCACGCACAGCAATTGCTGCTGTCTCCCTAACAGTCAAGTGGTGGCGGGCGCAGATCTGCAGTAGCTTTGTAGCCAGACGCAGCGTTCTCAGACAATTGTCTCTCAAAGCAACTCGGCGTGACAGACGCTCCAAGTCCTTGTCTACGTCGAAAGAGTATATCAAGCGCAGCTCGCTTTCGCTGTATGGCTCCTGGGGAAACGCACAAGCAGCCAAGAACTACGGAACTATACAGTGAGCCTTGCTCAGTGTAAACATACGGTCGACCATTCACACTGGTTGAAGATTCCTTAAACTGGTGTCCAAAGTGAATGCACCAATAGATCACACACTGGCACGCGGACTAGCGCTAAACGTCTCATAGTAGGAAGTCCGTGAGACGCCGGAAGGAGACGCAGTTATGCAGATAACACTAGCCGTGTACTTACTTTGCTCTGGGGCCAATCAAACCACACGAGGTCCAACGAAGCGACGTCAAGAACATCCGTCAAGATCATGCCGTGATCGATTGGAATTAATCGAAACCTGCGGTTGGACCACCTGAAGCAACATCTCCGTCACGCTAAAACTCTTGTGGTATGTTCCACTGCTAGACGCTCGCCACGTGACCAGAAAGTATTGTGGAAGATTATTCGACTTACTTTGTAGGCTTCCCATCAGGTGTAAGTACCCCAGTAGCCGCAGAAGCAGCGGTTTCAGCACCAACTACTGCGGCCTTGTCAGCCACGCAAAGTTGAGTTCCGCAAGAGCCCACAGCAGAAACACTGCGCAGCAATTTGCTCTGTATCTGCTTAACAACCCCTCCTGAAGCCCGAAGGCTCCGCGAGCTGCTGCCAGCCGATGGCTCCTTTTGATACCCTACTATTGGAGCCACTAAAATGTTACTATCATTCCGGTCAAGATTCATAACACGTAAATCAAATATAGCAATACGGTGTACATCTCCAACAGAGAACAGACGCGCGTCAAAGTTCCCCACACATTCCTGCAGGAGACAACACAGACGACAGAAGGTCACACGCTGAATGAGCGCACGCACATACTTTCTACACAATGCGTTCACGGCAGATCAGCCTTACTTTGGCCTCTACAAACGCCTGAAAGCTGCCAACTTTCCAAGAGACGCTAGGAGATGACTCGCTGCGGACATATGTACTCATCATCACGTCCCCGTCGACCTGCTCAACGCGCCGCAGGACAAGAGTGCAAAAAAGATGAGTAAGTGAGCTCACGGGATGCATCAAGTGGTCTGTCATGCCGCAGAATCAGCCGCCTCGCCATCAGCCTTCGCCCCTGCTTCTACCTCAGCCTCTTGCATCTCTAAATTGTCCGTGAAAACGCGCACAAACTGGGAATGCTACAGGGCAAGTAATGTCCTCGCTACATGAGAAATGCCACAAGATAAACAAACAAAAGGTCAGGCCGAACGGCGTACTTCGATTTGGCCTTTACTACAGAAGGCTGGGTGACACGCCTCTACCATCATAGTTGCAGGGACGCCAGCAAACCCGCCATAGCTTGCGTCAAGGAGGTAGGCAGCGAATTCCCGACCCGCCCCCTCACCGCTTAGCACCCCTCCCCGTAGCCCTTGCTGACCCAAGCGTCCCTCGTAGCCCCGGGGATTACAGGGGGCAAATGCCTCTTCATCCTAAAAGCACGAAAAACACATGCAACAATTTCACGGGTCAAGATATTTCCGTCTGGGCAAACTCGGCACTTGACGGAAAAGTTCGTTGCCCGATGTCCTTCGATTGTTTTTTCTTTCCCTGACCTCGGGCTTGAACACTGCCACAGGACGCCGACGACCGTCAAACAAAATATAAGTGCCACCAGTCCCATCCATAGTCAGCTTAGGCGCCACATTCCTGCGGAAGCCGAGGCGGACCTGAAGCACGATAAACGGGTCAAAGATCGAAGACGGACCGCTGTCTTGGTCGAAGAAAGTGGATGCGATAGCAAAATGAATTGCACATCGTACCACCTATTAGAAGTGACATCTTATGGTTAAGTCTCTCGCGTAGGGGGCCCACAAGCAATGTATCTCGCTACAGCTGGCAGCAGCAGTCTTACTTCTTCCAAAATTCTAAGAAGCTCTTTGCTGCGAAAGGTTTGACTGCGTGCGAAGGGCCTGATAGAGGCCTGAGCGCTGCCCCCCCTTACAGCCCAGAGCAGTCGCTTCACAGGATTCTCGAAGAAAACCGTCATCGGCCGCCAGTTTGGCAGCTCACTTCCCCTGAAAATTAACCGTACATCTTTTACCTGAGCAAAAAACCCAGGTCCTATGCATGTTGTGTTGGAGGAAGATGCCCATTCCTTACACTTCTCTTTCTTTCCATCACACAATAGATGCTGTGTGCACGAGGTATCCAACTGCCATACAGACACCACCTTCATACATTCCATCGCACTTTTGTTTAGCCACTGGGTCGCAATCCAACAGAAAGCAAAGTAGGTGAGGTTGCACAAGACAGGAAATCAACCTGCAAGTGCAACTGATGACACTTTTGTTGACGCTGTGAATCCGCGATTGCTTGAATGTTGACGTTACCTGCATGGACGCTGGGAGCCTGAGCTTTTTAATGAGTAGCCTCTTGACCATTTGTACGTCATAGAAAGGATAAATATCAAGTTCGCAGGACCTCGACCCGTGAAGCTCTTCGAAGCAGACCCGGAAATGTAGATCATCTCCATCAGCTCCTCTTAAAGCGTTGTGGGTGGAGAAGTAGTACAACGGGTGGGACGGCAGCATCATCACTCCGCCTCCTCCACCTGCCCCGCCAGCAGCGGCCAGTCCTTCTACAGCAGGCATCGTCTACGGTGTACGTGCAGCAGAGACCACTGATGTACACTCGTTGCAACTGCTTTCACTTGCGGTGAAAGCCGCTCGGGGCAGCTCAAGATTCCTGGCAAGACGTGAAGGACGTTCGAAGCGTCAGTGCGCCCATCTGATGTCGTTTCTGTCAAATGAGGAGTGCATGGGATGCCTCGCTGCTGCCATGGAAGCGTGTCCTGTTAAGCTAAATGTCGCTGCAGCGCTAGCCACTGCTAGTGCTGCAGCGGTGGGACTTAGAAGTAGTGGCCCCAGTGAACGCGTGACTCTGTGGCCCGGATTTGGCGCTAGCGGTTGGTACAGAGTAGCTTGAAGCGTTAATAAAGTGCTCCACAAGACGGCCACAAATTGCTGCTGGTGCTGCAGCAACTGCTGCTATCGTTTCAGGCTGCTGTGGTGCGGTAGCAACATTGGGGAGCTCAGCCGTACCAGGCTAGAGAGAGTGCTTCTCCGATCATCTCTGGCCACTGGTTGCTTTGCTTCGCAGGGCCACAACTTGTGTGTTGCCCCGTAGGCCCCCTCGCGGCCTGCGAGGCAGCGATGCTCCCTACGCAGGACGGCCCTGGGTGTGTTCGCGAGATACAGAAGCCATTCGAACAGAAATATCACGAGCCAGCCCCGTTCATTCAGCTGGCGTCGCTGAAGACGCAGTCGAGAAGCTCTTTACTGTGGAGATGGACATGCAAGCAAGAGGGCCTCCCTAGGATGGCTGGAATCTTCAGTGCCAAGAAAAGCCTTGAGTCACACAGCTGGTGGGACTCAAGGGAAGGAAGTACTGGCGAAACTACGATGCGCCCGTCGAAGCCCGTAGCAAGCGGCGATGCCTGTATGGATGCTACGTGGCCTGGCAGCTCTCTATTCACAGAGAAGGTCAGCATACAGATCAGCAGGCGTGGGTGTGGTCGATGGGGTTCGCCGGTCGGCTGAGAGGGGGCTGCGCTGCAGTTGTTACGTTAGAGGCGGGGTGTTTGAGCAGCTTCTGCTGACTTATTGACAGAGCCTCTGCCGCTGCTAGCGCTTAATACAGGTAGAAAAGCCTCACTGGTGGAGTCGGTGGTAAGCAGCGCCCCACGAGTGGCGAGAGCCACAGGGAGGGCCGAGCAGACATGCAATGGCCAAATAACAGACAAAAAGTAACTTTCAAGCGAAACTCTGCTTGCCATAGCGCACAGCAGGGTCAGCTCTTGCCGCTTCAGTTACTCTTGCCGCTCCAGGTCAAGCATACATACAGCCGCCTCCACGGCTACCGCCTACAAGTGAAGTTTGGCTGCTGCTGACGCACCATCCCCCCCATGAATATTTAGATCTTGAATTCAATAGAGCTTGAATTTGCTTCAGGTGGGCATGAGAGAGCGTGTCTCTGGGTTCACATTCACTGCTGATTACGTTCGGTTGCTCTGTGTAAGGACTGTAAGAGGCAACGCGCCCGAGCCAGACACCTGCAGCAAGAACGGTTCAAGGAAGGCTTTTGTAGTCAGTTCAGGCGTGGAACTTCCCGCCGTTAAAGGCGGAAGTTATATAATGATTACTTGTGTATCCTTGCTGAAGATGTGCAGTGCTTCTGAAGTGTGCGTTGATTGCTGAAGCTCCTTTACGGGTATCTCTGCCCGCGTGGCCCGAGCAGACGGCCGGCAAATGAACAGTACGATAGTGTTTTCGGGTAGTTTATCGGAGACTCTCCTTGGAAGAAGAGCTATGCCTTTCGCATTGCTGTTGTGTTACCAGCTTGGAATAGACGGACCGGAAGCACTGCGCTGAGGCTCGGACATTGCCAACTGCGTAGGTGGGCGTTTACAGGTGCAACTAGAGGAGCCTTGTTGCGCACTTATGCCGATAATGCTGTAGACTGTTCTCATGAAATGGGTGGCAAGTGCTTGCTACCCCCTTTTGAACTGCGTTGCTGGGGACGAGGGGATTCCGTGGCGTTGTGAGAGTTTCGCCCTTTCAGCTCTAATTGCAAATTAGCTTCTCTCGCGAAACACGCTGGGTATCGAGCCCAATAGTATTTTCGGACGACGTACGAAAGGGGCCCTAATTCTGCATGAGCAGGCTTGGACATGTAACCCATAGTCGTTCGCCTCAGAACCCGCGAAAACCGAATGCCGTGCTAGATGTGATCCAATCGAGGCATTCTTTCACATTAGTTTCCTATGGGCTGTCAACAGACAAGTTAATGTGTTAGTAGCATGCAGTTCTTCCCCGGACGCTGACGGTAATTTTGCTACCCTCAATGGACAGTTACTGGCTATTTTCAGCTTCACATAGTTCTCTAGCGAGGAAGGCACTTCGTTTCTGATTCAGCTGGGGAAAGTGTCATTTTAGGTTCTGCGCATTAGAAGCATTCATGCAGAAGTAGTCTGCACATTGCGCGAAGTGGGACAAGCGCCGTGCCAGTGATCAGTAGCATGATATAAGCATTTTTCTATCGAATCGAATGTTGAAGCATCGACTATGGTACTGAAGTTGTGTTTTGAATGATTCACGGTGGTCCAGTGCTGCACCATACAGTACTTGTTCAGTAGTGGGTTGACGGACCTGCTCGGAAGACTGAAAGTATGCGGGGAGTTCACTGCCTGTGATAACGGCTAGGTCTTTAACAGGCCCACGCACATGAAGATAGCAAAGAAGTAGATGATCACCTATGTGTGGCCGATAGAGCGCCTAAATAAACTCTGCAGCTGGAATGCAAGAAGTTCTGAGACGCAACAAAGCTCCAGTTCGTAAATGTAAAGCTTTAAAAAAGAATCTAAAGTGACGAGCGTATGAACGGTTTGCGCAAAGCTGCGAAAGCCATGAGCATTGCAAAAAGTCAGAATGCCAACACTTCTCTCTCGAAGTGAAAGCTATAAAATATATATGACGCTGGGTGACGGCTTTTGGTGGTCGGTTGAGGTCGTGCGTCACCGATTCCGTGCATAAACAAAAACCATTTTAAGCGGCAGTCAATCCTGAAACTCCACTGGCAGGCGGATAATATCTTTCACCATGGGTGTGTCAGTCTCAATCTTTATAAGTGCTGACAGAATTTGCTGAGCTTCCTTTCCATGTGCTGTAGAGGTTTAGGGCAGAAGTGGAGCCGTTAGAAATTCATCATCAGTTGTTTCACCGCTGATGTCTTGTGAGCCAGTTTGTGTAGGCAAGCCCTCACGTGACTCATCTGCCGAGATATCAGACGCCTTTTCTTCCGCAGCCGCACCCTGCTGACTAGACACCGTTTCTTCGCGAAGCGGCACTGAACCAGCTTCCAGTTCTTCTGATGTTACTGGTTTCGCGAGCTCCTGAGAACCCAAGGGACTGCTTTCGCCGACAGCAAATTCGCTTGTTGGGATCTCTGTTCCCGGCTGTTCTCCAGATGGTACAGCTTCTACTTCCTGAGCCGGTGCAGCTGCGCCAAGTTGCTCACGAAGCTTTTCGCTTGCTGCAATTCTCATTTCCCTGTCCTGAGCTTTGCCAACGGGCCGGAGGCGCTTCACTATTTTCTTCGCAGCCGCACTGACACGCTTAATCAGTAGAGCTTTGGGAAGTCTTCGCCTCTCGTATGACCCTGAATGTGAAGGAGTGTCACACCAAAGAAACGGTTTCTGCTGTGCAAGTGCTGGCTTTCTTGAGCAACTGTAAGCGGTCGCTGATAGAATAATACATGCTACGGAAGTGTGCGTAAATGATAAGGCTCCTCATTGCTCAAATAGCTAATAATTATGGGGAATTTTAGGCTTACCAGTTGCCATAAAGCTGAGAATGTCTGCAGCTAGTTGTAGTGGGTTGAAGAACCTTGGCCGCGTTAGCTTCTCTATCGCCCTTTTTCGAAGAGGTGTCCTCTCTGTAATCGACCAGTTGACTTCCTTGAGCAGCTGCAGGCGATCGCTTACGGAATCCCAAGGACTGCGCTGGGAAAGTGCAGAAATGATTTCTTCAGCTATTCGTTTCCCGAAAGCCAGTATTGGTACGTGCTGGAGGTATTGAAATCCTCTTTCTAGCGCTGTCTGAAGCTCCTCAGTCTTGCTTAAAAGATTGTTGAATATTTCGTTCGCCTTTTCGTTGTAAGCTGTACAGGAAAAAAATAATGCCGTAGAAAAAGCAAAAATGTTAGTGATATTCACACTTAGCACAACTGCATTTGACTCATTCTATTAAACTTCGAGCGGGAAATGATCGTACCTGCTTCGATAGCGTTGAGAGCTTCATTGATCAGTTCATTCGATGTATGTTTCGCTGCGTCAGGTGCTGCTGCTCCCTCGATGAACTTTTTAACAAAACAATCGTACCTAAACAGATACTGGCCTTGGATTGTGAGTGGTAAGTATGACGCAATGTCTGACATAGCTTCTTGAAGGCAGTCAACCTTCGCCCTTTCTGAGAGCTTTAGAAGATCAGATATAAGGACAGTGAGTCCAACTCTTTCAAGTAAGGATATACTTTCATTTCTCATTATGATATCTCTTGCTTTTGAGATCATTGTTTGTGGCACGACTGGAGACGCTTGACGCAATGTGAAGAAGAAGTCGGCAATGTCGCTGAAGCGGTTAGACGCGCTAACATTCGCCACTGCTTCCCCTGTTAAGAGGGCAGGGTTTTCTGTTAGCTTTTCAAGCTTGTCTACGTCAACCATGGCGTACCAGTCTTCCATGCAAGGTGGATCTAACACAAGTCAATGAGACACAATAGACCAAGAAGAAGCAATTGCATGCCGGGAGAAAGCTACTTTCCGAAGGCTGCCACTGAATTCAACTGCGCAGCGTTAGTGCTCTGGTGTGCCTTTCAAGACAGCAGTTAGTAATTTTGTCCTAACTCACAGGAGACGGTTGCAGCAACTATCTTGGAACTCTTCTGTCCTTCGAAAGCCTCTGCTCCGAATGTGACGCGAGCAATTTTCTTGAAGACCTCTGCCGGTTTGAGAGGATTGTGGGGATTCAAGCTGGAATATTCGACGGCTTGGACTACAAGAAATGTCATAACGCCCGTCGCGATATCCACAGATGCGAACTGGGCAGCGCTAATGAGGCCAATCTGGTGCCCCATGAAGGCAGTCAGCAAGCCGCGAAGAAAGGGTGCCACGTCATTGGCAATCCCTAGACGAACTTCGTTCTTGATGCGTGTGTTTACAAGGTCTTGAATATACATTTGCACAGGTTTCTTGTCGATCATTGTTGTTTGCACAAGGTCTATTGCAGCGACTTCTTCTTCTTTTGCCTGCTGACGGTTCACCAACTCCAAGAGAAGATAGCACAGAACAACTGATTCGTCCATATTACTAGAAACCAGCGAACCGTTGAAATACACTTCGGGTTTGTGTCTCAGCAGGCTATCGCATTGCTCAAACAATGTCTGTCCCTCCAACTGAGCAAGCACGCAAAGGGAGCACGCACATATAGCATCTGGGGCTACACCAGTGCTTTGAGGCAATAGTGTTGTCGCTATTCGTGCCGAGTACAAGAAGACGACTGTCAATTGTCGGGTTGTTTTCTTCTCCTACCGAAAGTTGGAGTTGATCGAGAGCTTCCATGACGTTCGTGATGCTTCGATCTAGTGAGTGCTTTGTATGCAAATTGAGCGCAGTACTTCGTGGTTCGCCTTGTGCAATAGCTTTGAAAGCTCCGAGCGCTGCAGCCAGTACAAAAAGTAATTCCAGTCTTGTTCTGGTACTAATTTGTACTGGTCAATACCTAAGGGGGAAGGCAAATTTTCTTACTGATCCGAAGCTGCGCCAAATCCTCCGGTGTGGCTTTGTCGAAGAATTGCAAGACTTGAGCGACGCTCAGAGAGCTATTAAGAAATGTCAGAATTTCAACGCTCGCGAAAGACAACTGCAAGGCCTTGCTGAGCTGCCCTGATTCTGGGCTTTTAAGAGCCAGCATGCCAATGGCAGTATCCATGCCTCCTTTGCCTTCGCTCATGTAACGAAGCGACCACCCTGCAGCTATTTCGACTGTCGCTAGTGGTAGTGCATCAATTCTACGCTTCAGCTTGTTATATTCCTCTGAGACAGTCCACATGCATGTGCAATACGAACGTATGAGAGGGGGCTTTCCCTATTTGACATTATGAACAAACTATGCTTTATGAAAGTGCAATTACCTTTCGCTTCTACTGTTTGAACCGGGACGGAGCGCAGTTCAGCTATGATGCTCTGCATCGATTGAGCATCTGACAGTATCATGGCCAATTCTTCAAAGGCAAGTTGAATTTTTCCATATTCAACGAGATCTAGGGAGTCGATGAAGACTCCACGGGGTAAATTCGGGTCTGGAAACACCAACCCTTCAGCACCCTGAACTGCAGCGAAGAATGTTGAGGCATGAAGAACATTGGGTCGACTGCAGCACAGCAGAACATCGCATCATTATTATAAGTGTGACTTTTCCATTGAAGGAAGAAAAGAGCTCATTCGTATCTTCAGACAGGGTTCAAGCAAGCGCTGCGTTGCACTCACATAGTTCTGAATAGAGTAAACTGTTTTGCTCCGATAAATCTTCGAAGTTTGCCATAGCAAGAATTGACGTAGTTTTGCAGTAATTTTCTTAGGCTGGGAGGTAGTTTCTTGATGTTCTCTGCAAAGCTCCTCAATGCTGTAACCAGGTCCTTGCGATCCCTGACATACCGCTGCGGCCCGCCTAATGCGGGATGGATATCAGTGTACAGTTTCGTAACCACGTCCTCAGCTTCTGCACCCGCTTGCTCTACACGGAGCTCCTCTAGGAAATCTTCGTAAGAGTATTTGGCAACAGTGGCGGCGTAGATGTCGGCCTCAGGAGCAAAGGTATGAATGTTAAGAAAGTCCATCCATTTTGTTGAGCCACGGACAGCTTCCAAAATGTTGTAAAAAGATGCAAGATAGTTAAGCACATTGCCCTGAAAATGCGCATTTGTTGCATAAACGCATGGATTTTACATGGCAATTCTGTGAAACTCATGAAGCTACTCCGCAGTTGTGCTTAGACGTAAAGAAAATGGGCGAAGTTTACCTTATCAGTATCTGGAATATCCTTTACGGAGCCAATCTTGAGGAAGCGAAGCGCTGAGCACTTTACCATAAGCTCCTCAACATTTTGAGTTTCTGTTTCAAGCCATGCGCAATAAGGTGCCTCCGTGAACAGTGCGTTACGCTTGCTGGCTTGTACAAGGTGCAGGACGTCCCTTAGGTAAAGATTCATTATCAGTGTTTTCCCAGTGCGGTGTTTCTGAATCTTGTGGTATGTCATGACAGCTACTGTCATGGCAAAAACAGCAACCATATCTTTGGAGTCGAGACTATGCATGCGCGTAATAAGCCGGTTAACCGCCCCCAGAAAGACGCTCTTCAAAGTCGAAAAGTTGAGTGGGAAGGTGTACAGACGTCCTTCCAACATGACACCAGCCTGTGGTTTTGTGCTTGCTGCAGTGGAGACAGCTTGAAGGGCATCAAAGAACATTTTTGGAGTAACATTTTGCATGAAGACCGACGGGCTGTGGCTCCAAAAAGAGGATGACTTCGAGTGGATTAGGTGAAGCAGGCTCGCCATCTGTTATGCGACAACACAGTCATGGCACTCAGCCTGAGAATTGCCACAGCTGCCACCATCAAGGCAAATTCATGTTAACGAGCTAGCATTAGAAATGACGGGAGCACTAGTCGCCAAAGGTTGGTGAGCACTAACCATTTCAGCTGAAGCCCGGCCTTGATAGTCGACGAATTTAGCGACCACCACATCACGCACAGCCGAAGGGTCGTTCTTTATTGTGGAGAGTTCTTCGCGTCTATCACGATAATGGATACGCCCTGCGATTTTATGTACAGGCAAACCCTCTGTCGGAGCTACCGCACCCGTTGCTGCTTCAGCGCCTTCCAGTGCGGCCCATTCAGATACAAGTGGGAACTGCAGTGTTCCCTTTGAGCCCTCTTCAAGGTGAAACCAGCAAAAGGTGTTGAGTGGTGAAGGCCTAAAGCTGGATGCCTCTTCTCCACGTCCACTGAGAGCTGCAGCAAAAAGTAGAACGCCTTGAACAGGTGTTTTTTGCCGGAGAAACTATGTTGGTATACGCGGCATACTTAATCAGTGCAAATGGAAGGCTAAAGCTGTGTAGCCAGGGTTACGGATAAACAAGCGCGAACAGGTCATTTCTGTTTACCTCGCACGTCGTCGGGATTTTCAGCTGAGATACATGGGGAAAATCGCAAGCAAGAACAGAAGCAATGTACAAAGACGCTTAGCAACAGGTTAGCAATAAGTCACTTTTGGAATTATAGGTATTTAGAATGAAAGCTCCTTACGTATAAATTTCAGGCTTCGTCCGTTGGTGTCGTGAAGGATTAGACTTGAAAAGTTGTCGGCATAATCGAATCGTGCGAAGACAAGCTGCACGTATCAAACATCACTCGAGTTGGCTTTGCTAGCAAGATTCTCCTCAACGCTTGACGTATTACATGACGCCGCTTATGCAAGGTGACCAATAGCGCACTTACCCTGCTTATAACGGAGCGGCGCAGGTGAGTCAAAAAACTCTCCATAATGGCTGAGAATCATACAGCATTCACACCAAAACAACAACTTGCACAAAGAAAGGAGACAGTGTCTACTATGTGATGGCAGCTTTTTGTAGATTTACCTTTGTCACTCGCAGCGATGGCTACAGCTCTTTCACGCTTGGAGAGCTGCGAGAATTCATTCCAACGAGCGAAGACTTCACCGAATCCGGTGTCTCGGAGAGCAGCTATATCATCCGGGGCAGCCGCCATAGGCGCATGAAGGGCATAGAGAGCTTCCTTAACGAAGGCAACAGAATCAACTTCAGAGGTCACAATTTTACCGCACACGTCTGGATCTGGAACACCGAGCTTTGGATTGCATTTTCCCAGAAAATCTTGGATAGTCTTGACTGATTCGTGCCCTTCCAAGCGCGTAATCATGATACGACTTGAGAGGAATTGTCCATAAAGAGACTCCACGGCCTTCCGTAGTTTCCCAGCGCCAGTGCTCAAAAACTTGAATGCCGCTCTGTCACGACGGGTTCTGAGAGTCTCGCTGCCCATATCCTCAACTACATAATACAGAGATAGACCGCCAGCTGAAAAATAAGGCGCAATTTGCCCACATAAAGTTTCAACTGCTCATCGCAGCTACAGAGAGAACAAAAGAGTCGTGAGTCTCTAACGCTCTTGTTGCTTTTATCTTTTAGCCATAATTGCTTCATGCCGTACCACTCTCGAAAAAGCCGTGCGCAAGATCCCTGGCGGACTTGACAAGCCATGGCTCTCTGAACATTTTCCTTGGTAGAGAAGTCTTGCTAGCTTCAAGAGCAGCCTCCCTATGCATTTGGAATCTCCCGATGGCAGCTTGAACTTGTTCGCCAACCGAGTCAAGAGGCAGTTTCTCATTTAAAACATTCGCCACGTCAGCATTTAGCAACAGATAGGCAGTATCGTAAAAGATCGACATCATCTCGCCGATATAGGATTGAAAAAACTTGAAATCGTATTTCAAAATTTTGACCGTTTGATTCACAAGTGACTGCACATATCTCATGGGATCGGCCCTGAACGATACAACGAATCTTCTATTTTTCCGACACTGCAAAGGTATCGCAACACACAAAAGGAGAAACTTTCATCAAGGTGTATTTGTATGCAGAAATTAAGGCAAGATAAGAGTTGTTATCAAGCGCCAGGTGCCTTAGGATTATACTACTTACGGCAGAGTCCAAGCGACGCTTAGCTTCTTCAGGCTCCACCGAAACGCCGGGAGCCTGCATAAGAATGTACAGTCAATACAATATATATGTATAGTGCGAGAAAACAAAGCAACAGAAGAGTGTGGTGCGTTGCTGTCTTAGACATGAAGTTCGGTGATCCACCTACAATTGCGTCAAAAGCGTTCATTAGCTCTTCCGTTGACGGTACTTCCTGGAAGCCTGAAGACAAGTCATTCGTTGTCCCGAAAGCGCCTGCCTCTTGGCCTAAATCTAGCATTGCTTGCTCCTCCGGGGTACGTGGTCGAGTTTCCATTGCCTGCAAAGAAGCAGATTGTCCTTGGCGCTGCTAGGTTGAGGTACGCATGCCATGTAACGATAGGAATGTGAAATGAGAAAATACAGTTGGATGCTCACCCTACTTTCACAGTATCCAACAAAAGCTTCTGCCCGCTGTTTGTATGTTCTGACAGTGTTGATAAATGCCCGTCCAAAGTCGAATGCTCCTATCCACAGACCATCAGCGTAGTTCCAGGACGCGGTGCCTGCAGCAAGGGCTTCGCTTGCGAGCTTCCCTTTCTCTGTGATGTCTCTCACGTCAACGGCATAAAGCTGGAATAGCAGAGTAATCATTGCCGGAGACGATCTGCGGAGCAGATCTTGCACAAGTGGAGATGCCACAGGGTCTCCACGAACAGCTGAAAACAGACCAGCACAACACTGCACGGCTGAAGTGAAACATATCCGAGACTCCGAGCCTTAGACAGAGAAATGTCGTGTCCTTACTAGAGTGATGTTTGGTGTAGTAATGTATGGATGCTTACCAAATCGACGTAACAGCATACGCGTGCCACGTAGTCCGAGGCGCGCGATGTTAACCAATGTCTTAACCAATTTTTCGAAAGAAGCTATAATCCCAGTTTTGCAGATAACTCCAATCATAAGGGCGAAAATCCCTCGGAAGCTTGCATAAGCAGGGTAGAAAACGAGCATGAAGGAGCGAGAAAGTGATTTCAACATTGATCCAAAAATGCCCCCAGGAAGAACAGCGGTGTAGGGAGCAATGCTATTGACGCGATATCCGAAAGAAAAGCAAGCACTTTTAACTTCATCAGTTGGAAATCCTGCTGTCTTCTCGAATGTTTCGTTAAATGCAACAGTAACCACATTTGAAAGCGTTGCTAAAGGATTCCTCCAAAGAGAGCTTGCCCACGAAAACAGTGGTCTGCCTGAGAAATTGGTAGAACTCACTCAGGGTTACTTTATGGTAAGTCGCTGTTTGTTTAATGAAGGGTTTTGCAAACCGCAAGAAATTTTGTCGGGAAGTGACTCTTACTTTTATTTGCCAAAATAAGATCCAAGGCTTGTCCGCCAGCATTGACGGCACGTAGAGCTTCTAAAATTTCCATTTTCCTCTGCGCGTAAGATTTTCTATCCAAAAGCGACTTTTTGAATGTGTAAGTGTGTTTCAAAGCAAGTGACGCCATTACTTCTTCCGCAGCCACTGCCTTGTCTGAATACATGTATTGACAATTGAACAGGAGATCCATTTAATCGCTTTTGTAGGCTGAACAATGCGTACAGCCAAGCTAAGCATTTATTCGACGCACCTTTACGCATTGGGCTCCATCTCTCTGCAGCCCTCTGGAGCGCATCTACGATCTTAACTCGATCACGGTAGCGGACGGCGAAAAATTTGAGGAATGGGTTTGTTGAAAAGAGTTCTCTCAAAAATTGCAAGGAATGGGTGAATTTGCTGGCTAATACGCACACACCGATACGGGAAAAACGCTGGTTAAAGGGCAATTTGGGGAAAGCAGTTGCTAACTTGCACTTTTCTACCGTTCCATTGGACCCTTCAGCTACGAAATAAGTAGTGAGAAGTAAAAGTCATGCCTTAGGCGATTGATGTACTGTATCAATTAAAGACAACTTGCGAACGATACATATGTTCTACTCACATCTTTTGAAGGCGTGTTGAAGATTCTGAGAGTAGTACATGATTTGCTCATGCTCTAGTAGCCCAACAAGCTTCGATTTTTCCTTCCCAGTTTCCACCATGGATTGGCCATAGCTGTCATCGACTTCTTTTCCTCCGTAGGATTCGACTTCACTTTTTCCAATTACAGCGAGCCGAGAGATCTCGCCTGCCGAGTGGCCTGCAGAAGAAAGCAAAACACGTCTCACAAGTTGGCCTTGAGGAAACGATGGACTGGCTTTGTATCTTGTAAATTGCGGTGAAAACCACAAGAGTAGCTGCAAAAAAGACTTACTTGGCTGCGCCGAGAGCCATTCTGGTGGCCCAAAATGGGGAGATATCGCTTGGTTGCGCTCCTTAGCGACAGTTGATATCCCAGTCCACACAGTTAAAAACCCTAAAACAAACAGTCCCATCCATACTTCGTGGAGAAGGCAGGATAACTTGCCCTTGTTAGACATTGTGGAAATGTGCGGGTCTCCGGACAAGGGGCCGGTTGCTCTTCAAATGGAGACACTCGTCTGCCGGCCCTTCTATTGTAAACGTATTGGCTGGAAATGCACTCAGGCCTTTGAATGCAGATGATTCAATGCATATATCAACTTGTCAAAAGAAAGCCGGCTTAGATATGGCGAACTGGAGAGTCAACCGTAGCGTCGGCACAGCTGGCATAAAAGAGACTCGTTGGCCAGATATGTTTCCTTTGGCCTTCACAGGACCACAACGACCAACAAGTGATTGCAAAAAAAGCAAAGACAAAACATAAAAATCCTTGCTAAAACAATCGCAACAATGACTGCTGAACGAATGGTTGGTTATCTCTCGCTACAAGCGGTTTTGCGGCGCGCTCACTGGCTGGCGATGCGTTTGCTGGCGGGCTGGTGACCTTCGTCCAGACACTGGGTCGCGCAGCTAGATTACGCCGCCTGTTCGGTAAACCTGCATTAACATCCTGTAATGCTGAAAATATAAGAGTATTCATTGCGTAATTATTCTTCAAAGGCGTGGAAAATGCGTGGGACGCTAGTATTTGTAGCGTCCGATAGGCAGCACTCGAGATCACTGTGCGGTCACGGAGCAAAAGAGCAAGCACACGAGTTTTGCCCCTATACAGTAGGTAAACCTTCAGTTAGCTTTTCTATGTTGGATTATGCTTCTTTTGGGGGGATAAGAGGAGGCTTGTCGTAGTTTTCCTGTACAACCTGCTCGGAAAGACCTGCGGTCCAACAAACTGCGGAGTGAGATTTTCGTAGTGTGCAAAGATCTAAAACTCCCCAAATCTACCTTGTTTTAAAAATCTTGGCTTGATAAATTTGTCATGCACGTCAGATTTTCTTCTATTAACGAAATATAGTGCCCTCAGGCATATATTTCCTGCAACGGCCAGCTACCTGTGCTGTGCACAGAAAAATCCAAGTTAGCTTGTTAGAGAGTAAAAACGGGAACGCGTAAGCATGCAAGTATTTTGTATGGAATAAAGTTAAACGAAGCGTGCTACTGAGCCGATAGTGAGCATGTCGGCTCAAGTGGCCCTACCTTTAGAAGGGCCGGTGGACAACCTAGTGGCAACAGAAGCCTCTAAGCATTGGAAGACCAAGGCAGCCTCTCCTGATCTCTCCCAAAAATTCTCCGACCACAGTCTCTATCCACAATGTTTGCCAGCGGATGTTGAGTTAAGCATATACCAAGGTAAACTTCGGCTGGCTTACTTCCTTTGACGATGGCTAGGCCATGTTGATCTCCTCCCTAATTCGCTACTAGAATACATACCCTGCTGATAATTGCTGTGGGACAGCCACGCAGTGCGAATCTAAGTGTTGCATAGTCTGCAGTGGGAAATTTAGCAGGTAAGCTGCAATCCTACCCAGCAAATGTAAAACGGCCCAAGCCGACGTCTTCGCAGGAGCCGTAATGCAGCTCTTCGACCCGTGGAGACGTTTCCAAACATAATGATGTACAGAAATAATCCCCTCGCATTGTGTGCGCAGCGGCAGTCCTCTTAGTGCCAAGCATAAGCAGAAAAGCCAGGCCTGTTCAGCTTGATGCAGCAGTGAAGAACTGCTATGGAAAAAAAAATGAGCGAACGTCGTGTCCAGAGACGAGGAAAAATGGAAAATGCCCTGCGCATTTAGCTTAACAGGTAGTAAGGTTTTCGAGTTGCACAATCGGAAGCCCTCAGTGCTGAGGGCAATCATGCCGACAGCAAGTTACACTCCGCAAGCACGGTGCTAGAGATATATAGCTGAAGACGCACATCATCCAGTCCTATCGAGAGCCGACTCCCCTGCCTTTGCACATTCATTCGCACCTTAACTCTCTAAACGGACTGTAAAGATGCCTCCTTAGTCCCGCTTCCGGTGTCCAGAAGGCAACGCTTTGCAAGCCACGCCTGCAATTCAGAACGTGCCTCTACCGAGTTCAGCTGGTGTAAAACTTTCAATTCGTTTTCGCAGGGGGCTCAGTTAAGTCACAGCTGAACTTCGTGGCAACGCGGTACCTAGACTACGCCTCCATTACTCTACGTGTCAGTAACACTGCTACAGCCGCCAAATAAATGGACGCCAGAAGCATTTCGCAACTAGCCAAGCTTGATTCCCCTTAAGTTCCATGTTCACTAAAGCATTAGGATGCCCCTTAACTACTGAGTATCTTTATTTTACTTTGGGCAACTACCAGCTGCTAAAGAACCGCAGAACAAGATACAATAGGTACTCTACGTGCTGGCTCGTAGTTCTAGGTACTTTAACAGTCGAAGGTACCCGAAAGCGTCGTGACCAGGGCGCGTTTGAGAAATCCTGCTGAAGATCTCTGCAACTAAATGCCGATGAACAATGGCACTGTATCACGCTGCGCCCAAGCGGCAGTGATGCGAGCTCAGCAGATCTAGTCAACTAACCCTTGGACACTGCAACCATCCATATTCGTCCATCTCTGGGGACGAGTCTTACACGCTAGTGATCAGGATTCTCAGCTAATAGTGGCCGAATACACAGGAGAAGAAGATGCCCAGCACTGGGACATTTAGAGCAATCCACGCAGCTGTGAGCATAGGTACCTTTTGGTCAACATGGCAGTTGAGGAACACCCGAATTCATCTTGGAGCTAAAACAAAACAGGCCGCCAACTACTGGGCTTTTGGCGGCTGATATTCAGGATTCTTGCGGAGGAGCACAATGCCTTCAAGGACACGAGCAACTGGCAAGTCTGCGAAGGCAACAGCATATCGGCAGCCCTTGACACTTGAGGACGCATGTAGAGACCTTTAGGCTCATACTGCTACTGGGCGATTACCAAATGGTGCTTAGAAACACATGATAAAATGCCTGTCTAACAGGGAACGGTGTACGTCTGAGCCAGAACAACAAAGTCTTACATTCATCTGTTGCCAACTCGGCTCTTTCACTAAAGTTAAGGAGGACAGGGGACGTGTGGGTCTGGAACCCCGTGATGGTCTTTGGCTGCCTGCCAACTTGCGCCACTACATCAACGGCCTCTCCAACGCGGACAGGTATTGGAAGCATCCTGAGGTCTTCGTCTCCTTCCATTGTGGGGGTCTTATCAGTCATAGCCCCATCTGTTTCCATAGCAGCATCGATGCCTGCTGCTTCCGCTTCGTCTTGTACCACAGCAGGGCCTTCGGTCTTCAAAGCAGGATCAGGCTTCTCATCAGAACCCACACCTTCCACGCGCTCAGCAACAGTCACAAGCCACCTTGGCTGAACTGCTGGGAACAGGTAGTAGAGTATGAAATGGAACTTCCTGAAACACAACCCATGAATGCAAGGAAAAATCATTCGGCAACCTGAAAGCCCCAGCTCCGTCATAGCCTGCCCCAGGCAACTACGGGAGGCTAGGCCCGCATTTCTCACGACTCCTCAGCTGAAAGTTACTGCAGATTTGGCTGGGCAGACTCAAAAGTAAACGAAACATGGTGTCCTACCAAGGCAGAAGTGTTTTCTAAGTGCACGTTAGGAGTGCTCACCCTAGAATTGTGTGGCGCATTAGAAGAGCCGAATACGAGATGATTGCCAAGGCTCCCAAAGCAACCCGACAGATAACTTGACGGTCAGAGTGCAATGCACCCAGATGCAACAGGCCCTTCCCCAGGTATAACAATCCTTGTGAAAGGCGAACCTGTAATGAGACACCACCTGCTCGCTAGCACGTAATGCTCCTCAGCAAAGTCAGGAATTCGAGGTGCATTTTCCTCTGTAGGTGGCAGGTAAACTCACCACAAACAACGCGCTGGGATCTTTGCCATAATAAGATGCCAGCTGACGAAGGAGTGAAGCAATCCTTGAGTGGTTCGTTCCTGAGAGCCAAACTCACCTTCCATACGCAATGGTCAGCACAAGGAAAACTCAGCCAGACTCTGCTGCCTTTTATCTAGTCCAAGAAACAGGCATTCCTCGCACTGTCGTAAACAAAAATTAGCACCAGGTCGGTTTCCCATTGCTTAAAACCTACCGGCACCAAGAATGCCCATTGCGAAAATCGCATTTAGGGCGGTGTCAGGGTCAGCATCGTGCGATAGTTTGCTCAGCAAGTCAATGAGTTGGGGTTTCGGGTTGCTCGGGTGTTGCAACGCTACTGCTAAGGGCACAGCGCGCTTCATGTGAGCATCAGCATATTGAAGGATGTGATCCTGCAAATCGGGCCAGCCAGAAAACAAATCCAGTCCACATGAAGAGAAGCGTGCCTAGAGGCCTTCAGGCGGAGCTGCAATTTACCACTTGGAAAAAGGCTGGCACAGGGTTGCTGCTAATATGAATAAAGTAAGTTTGCCTGTCGACGTACGTATAATCTCAGCGACATTTCTGCACCCATCTCCTCTGCAAAAGCAATGAGTGCAATGTTTAAAACTGCCACGGCCTGGTCTGTATCGTCAGGGTGGTCTTCATCATCGTCAACCGTAGTTGTACTTGTTGTATTTGTTGCTCCAGATGTAGATTCGCTCGATGAGCCGACAGTAGCAGCCCGGCCCACTGCAGAACCAGCGGCGCTGTCCACTCCTGGTGCAGCAGTACCGTTAGCAGCAGCAGCATCGCCTGTCGTTGCTTCCTCCGGATGCTGTTCGTTGTTGAGTTCCTTTTGTTTCTGCCTCCAGTGCCCATCTGGGCGAGATTCCGCGCACACTCCAAGCATGCGCTGTACCTTCAGTACATCACCGCTACCGGCAGCTGCCAAGCCTTCGATAATACGTGTCGCAGCTGCAGAGAAAGCAGCATGAGGCAGGGCGGCTACAGCACACAAGGCCCCTTCTGCAGCGTCTCGAGTCCCTAAAAATACTAGGCCCAAACCAACTGATAAAAAGTGCCCCAAGGGAGAATCCATGGCCTCTGAAACACAAAGGCAGCACAGAATTGGCCTAGGGCACGCGTGTATGCAGACACAGAAGGATGAGAAGCAACTCCACGCAAAAGGTGGCCAACAGGCATACCCTGCAGTGACGCTGAACTTCTATGCAAGGTACAAGTGGCAGAAGTACAATCACAGCCGTCTTAGCCATGAGGCGAAAAAACACTAGGAGCACCGATCGCATGAAGTGCTGGTTTCATGCTTACAAACGGCCTTACTTGCTGCAGTGCATCGATCCATAAGAGCCGTCAGGATCGCCTCCGCTGCATCGGCCGAGGCGCTCCCTACGAAGCAGAGACCTAGCGAAAGTGACGCGAAAGCCGAACACTCTAGAGGAAGGGAACCATCAAGCTGAAACACAGAGGAAGCTCATGCAAAGCTCGAGACTAAAACATTGTATTCATCAGGAAGCCTGGTTGCGCGAAGTTAAAAAGGCCGCTCAACGTCTTGGCTGCTGTTTCTTTTTGGTATGTGGGCAAGCTTGGAAGTGCACGCACTCATACAACCTGGAAACTGTGCATATGAGTGAGGGCGTCACTGGCACAAAAGCATACGATTGCGAGCGTTAAAAGCTCCAAAACATCCTCCCTGCAGCTCCCAGCATAAGCACAGCCCAAACCAATGGCAGCTGCAGCCTTAAGAAGGGGAGTTTCCGCCGTCATCTCTGTTGCCTCCAAGTGATCCTTCAGCAACGCCAAAGCAGCGTCGCACTCATGACGGACGTTGCAACTGGATACTCCGAACCCTGAAAACCATACCAGTGCAAAATGAGACCGCGCTCATCGCAGTGCGACAATGGTGCGAAATGAATACACATCTCCTCCATACTACCATTCAGCCACTGTCGCACGCCCATTTGAAAATAGGGCAAAGTCCAACCGTAATGCATGCTGTGAGTGCCTTGCAAGCTAGTGGCAAGGCTCGACTGAAAACCAATAATTTGTAGCTGCCTCAGTGGCTGCCCAACTACAATCCTTGAGAGAAAAACAGCTACGGCTGCAAATCTGCCCAACTAGTGGTTTCAATAGCAAGCCTATCAGCACATAAACTCGGGGCATAGAAGCAGTAGCCAAATTTCACTAACCGAGGAGAGCGCCTGCCTTGACGTTCACATCGCTGCTGTATTGGTGCTTGTCCAGGTGCTGCAGTGCCTCATCCACGTTCCATAGGCATAACGCGCCAAGAGAAGCTGTTGTAGACAGCAGCCCTCTGTCCTTATTTTTAAACAGCCAGCTGTTTCCTGCAGATTACCACGTTCGAGTGCAAGGGCCACATACTGTCACTACGGCACACGACCATAGGGTTCATGCGCCCACTGTGCAATAGCCAGTCCTATTCACCAACTACTCAGTGCCACAGCTTCAGTCAGACTACATTAAACCTAACGCAACACCAGCAACGCTTCAACATGGGAAAAGCTCGTGAGACCCCAATAAGCTCGCTTTGTGCATTCTGTGCACAAACAGCAGCGACCACTGTAGCATGGCACCACTAATATCAACGCCTTGTGCGCTGCAGCCAGGCCAACCTGTATGTACGTGCCCTACTCCCCAGAATCATACAGAACCAAGTCAGGTGAACCAATATGTACGAACCCTACTCCCCAGACACTTAGTTCGAAACATACTTGAGATTAATTCTGGTCTGCACCTGGGGAAACTATGTGACACTGACCGTCAGTCGTCATCAGTTTGTCTGTACCAAAGCCACAATTGACGAACGCATTCACAAATGAGGAAGCGAGGTTCTGTTGCGCGCTTTCAAGCCCAGCAAGACGGGCCCGCCTGCCGTGAGGGTCCTCCAAGTGCCTCTTGAACACATCTTCAGGTTCCTTAGGCTCCAAGACGTCCAACTCCTTCGCCAGAAAGCGGAAGAACGGCGAAGTTTTACTACCGCTAACAAGCCGTTGCAGTTTCTCGTCTTCAAATTCCACATCCACCCTCTGCCGACAGAGAAGGAGTGCCAGCTGTTGCTGTACCAGGGAATCCTTGCAGTCCTTCACAACCTTGTCTACTAGGGCGCGGTCTCCTAGCCTCAACGCCACACGCATGGCATCAAAGTGTTGCTGTTGTTGCATGAGAGCGTCGAACGCGACCATCTGCAGCTTTACGGACTCCTCAGGGCTTGCCGCGTAGTTGGAGAGACTAAGGAGATACGCTACAACACGCTGGTAGTTGTTTGTGTCCAGGAGGGGCAGCAGAGACTGAGGTTTTTCCACTTCAGTGAGAAGGTCAATTGCGTCTACTTCAGCATTATGCTGCATGTAGTACGGCACGATCTCCTCCACCAGCTGCAGCAGTTGCTCCGCAGTGGGCAGGGGAACCACCACAGACGCAAGCCCACTAACAGGTTTTTCTTGGGTATCAACCTCTTTGGTTACACCGTTTAGCTGTTGCTCTGAGGGCGCGGGGCCATCCATTTCAACAGCCTCTCCTGAGGCCGCGCTGGCTCTCCCATCTGTTCCCCCTGCTGCGTTCTGCTGCTCAGTGCCAGTCACTGCCTCCTGCAGCTGCAGCTCGGCAAAGGCTCCAGCAATTTGCCCAGATAGGTTTCTCAAGTACTCATAACCCCACGAAGTCACATCCTTGCACTCGGCCTGCAGCCAAAGAAAAAGCAACGGAAATCCCAGTCTAGGCGTTGGTTGCAAAGGATTCTCGGGACTTCCGAATGAATAAAAAAGAATCATTGAGGCGAATCTATGGAACTATGACGACTGCTGCCACCGCATTTTCGCTGTTTTTATGAAGCACACCTCCAGACAAAAGTGCAGAGACAATCGCCGAGAGTCCCCGCTAGTAGTGCAGGTCACTGACAGCACCATCGCAAAGTCACGCTGCACGCAGCAAATAAACAGTGGAACTTCAAAACGCAATACACTTCGTTTCTACTTGTGCTCCTACGCAGCAGCCCCTTCGTCACTCGGTTGCCTGCCAATTTCCATCGCAGCTGCTTGATTGGGATGAGCAATAGCGTGTATCCTTGTCACGCTACCTTGAGGTTTGTCCCATCTGGAAGCTGCTTGTAGCGATCGACGAGTCTGTCGATGTGGGGCATGAGAAACTTAAGGGGTTTGGGAACACTGGTCATAGAGGAGGTGGCGGCCTTAAGTTCCCGCGAAAGCGTCTCCAGCGCCAACGCCACAATCTCTGCAGCACAGCACGTGCACTGAACATCCCGCATGCACTCTGCCGCAGAGGGATTTCGGCGGAGCAAAGAGCAACACCCTCAATGCACACTAGCAACGAAAGGTGAGAGAAACTAGAAATGAACACACCAAGATCGCTGTCACAGGTTCTCTCCACAAGAAGGTCAATATTTTCTTGGATCTTCTTGTCATCCTCAGTCTGCGCAGAGCTAACAGCCAAGTACAGTCCCAAATTTCACCATCCCTCCACGCTGCACGGGCTTTACTAAGCAGCACAGTGCAGATTTAGGTACAGCTAGAGAATTTTCAATTCTAAAGAAGAGATAAGCGTATCAATGAGGCCTCCACAGCTTTGCTAAAGCGGATGCTAATTGTGGCCAGCAAGTAAAACTCGCTTAAAAGAGGGGGCTTGCACCACAGAGGGAATGATTTCGTGAGTGGACATACACGCTCCTGCAAAAGGTAAACACAGGGGGATTTTTACACGTAGGAAAAGTGAAAGCATTCATATAATTCAATACGCAACCATACCATCTCCTCTGTGCCTTTTGCCTTCTTTCCGGCCTTTTTTGGGTCTTTTGACGGGACCGCAACCTTCACTGCCTGACGCAACTCACGTAAAAGCAGTAGCGCCGAATGTGAGCACTAAAAGGTACAACAATAATCCTTCAGGTGAGGCAGTCTTATGTTGATACACCAAAGCTGGAGGTATCGACGTCCTGACCACAAATGCTGAACTGGTCGAACTATCTCGACGCCCTTACCTCCCTCTTGTCGTTTTCTCCTGCCATTTTCAGCTCTTATGAGCCCGATACTCGTAGGAAAAGAGAGACGTCAAGGGTTCCGCACAGGAAAGGAGTTCTGCGGAGACGGCCCGGATGACCTGAGTGCCACACGATTAGAAGAATACTGCGAGCAAAATGGAAAAAACCGAAGGTAAGGCTGGGGACGGGCCCCAAATTGATATCTACCGGATACACTTATGCACGCATATATGTCGATAGGGGAGGCCCGAGAGGCCCAGGACTGGCAGCTCCCTGGGAATGTTAGCGAGTTGCTGGCGTGGACCCCTTCACCTACCTTCTTTCTACGCTGGGCGCCTGTGCCGCGAGCAACCCAAGGCCACCCCTGACTTGTCAGATCTATGGGCCGATCACGTGCTTTTCCAAGCGTGACAGCGGCACTCCTTTAGCTATTGGCTGCGGTGCAGCCTGGGGTGCATGCGGCAGCCTTCTGGCAGCACAAGGACAACTGCCGCTTCGTATATGAGTGGCACAGTTGGGAGACAGTTAGCCTTGCTCCTGTTTATACAATAGCAGAGGATCATGAATCTCAATAGCAGATGGTGTACGAGGGGAGCAGTCTTATATAGCGGCCCCCTCCGGTCTGCTGCCTATGCATGAGCTCAGTCCATCTACGTGCCACAGTATACCTGACAAGGCACAAAATGAATATTTCCTTGACGATTTTATCACTTATTCTCATCAAAACTGCAAGTCTGGTGCTCTTCTTTTGGGGCCAGCTTACAGCCCCTGGCCAGCGCTGCCGACGCCCTCCAGCCCCACAAAGGGCACAGGGCCCCTTCGCTAGCCATAATGTAGGCAGTTGGGTTATACGGCAAGTTTTATGGGATCCATAGTTTCTTAGAGCTTTAGATCAGTCTACACAAGGTCTCTGGGGCACTATTACGTGAAATGCAGCATGCAGGGCGGGACGGTGTGCAACAGTATAGCGGCATGTTAAGTTCCACGCACGGCAGCTTTAAAATTGCTTCTTTTTTCACAAAAGCCCCAAGTAAGTGTCATTTTCTGTTTGGAATCTGCGCTAATTTGCGCATAGGCTGCAGCTTTTGCCCAGCCGTCAAGGTCGAGGCTTCGTTATTGGCCAACAAGAGTGTAGTTTTACCCGCACTGACCCGAAGATATTACCGAAGTCAAAGCGAGTGCACCAAGAAGGGTCTAAAAGGTATAACTCTGGTAGCTGAGCAAAGGATATATCCAGTAGTAAACACGACTGCACATGCCCTAGCCGCAATATATGACGAATTCGAGTGAGGTTCTTCGGGAGATGCCCAACTCCAGTCTGGAAGATATTATGTAAAAATGCAACAGATGGAGGTGAGATGGTCCCAGAGGAACACTGCAACAAAGGGACTGGCAGCTACACTGCTCCCCAGATCATCGGCTTCAGCCAAGCAAGCACTCGAGCACTCACCCAACGCACATACCTTCTGTGCAATGTTTGGGCACTCTTTTTGTATGGAGTGTCAGGGTCTCGCTGTGACTAATTGTTGCAATCTTCGCTTCAGAAGCTTTTAGTGTTCCGCTTGTGGGTGATTGCTTGCTCGCATGGCACCATTCCTAGTAGGTAGTGCATAACTGACGCTAGCCAACAAACAAGACACACTCTGGTCTACTACAGGGATATCATGAAAGTGACAGGGATATCGTAAGAGTGTTTGCCTTTCTCCTCCCCACAGTTTTCACAGTGCAACAAGGACATCGTGCTAGCCCGTACTTCGCGAAATAACCAACCTAGGTTTCGTCCAGTAACTGTAGTGGATGTCTGATATCACCAGTTCATGCTGCATTAGTTCTAGGCATTAAATCGCCCTTTGGTAGCATTAGTCACACTTTTTTGTGCCTAATAATTCGTAGCAGCGCGCTTCAGTTGCTTCTCCCCGTCAGCGTCCCCAGGCTTCTTGGCTTTAATCCACCAACTCCCGCCCGTCGATTATCACTTGTCACAGTAGCAACTCCCTTCAGCTGAACGCATTCGGTTTCTCGCAGCAGTTTCGAGGACGTTATTCCATGTGCGTCCCCACTGGCGATTGTTTCAATTCGAGGACACTGGACTATAGAGGGAGATGTATACTTGAACTGCACGAACAGATAGCTTGCGCTGCCTTGCTGCAACGACTTGATTAAGACAAGAGTACTGAGGGTGCCCGCGTAGGCTTAGTACCTGAAAGCTTCCCCATGGTGTTCAGCTCAAGCTATGCTGTGCAGGAGTAGGTCACAGTGCGCCAGAGCAAGTTTCGCCACTGTTTTGAGACACTCTTCTAGCGGCAAACGTTTGATTGATCCTATAGTAACGAAGGGCCTTGTTTTCTTGAAAAGGAAGGAGAAGGAAGCGCCCGTAACCATAGCTGGTGTAAAACTGTGGGCTTGTGTCATGGTGAGAGGAACTGGCTCCAAATTAAGGCCGTCCTCACTAAGTAAAGCAGCAGGTACCTGTTAGATTTTTCCTATATATCTCTAGCTAGAAAAGGTTTCCCGTATGGTCGGTATCTCTTGCTGAGTTTTTGTTAATGCATACATTTTGCAACTGTGATGCAACGTGCCATCACAAACTGTAACTTTAAACTGCCGGCGACATCTCAAGGTTTCTATAGATAAGCGGGACATGCAAATTGTCTTTTTAAAACAGAACGTTCTGCCATATCAGTACAGTATTCGGTGAAAGTCACGATAGTTGTAGTAATTCGCGCTCTTTCAAGCGGTGGCAGGAGGAGAAGGCCACAACTTTCGTGTGCATTATTTTAGCGATGTGCGCTACAGAAGTCACCTATACTTTTGACTAACACACACTGCAAACAGGTCTTGGCGACCCTCACCGCACGCCGTGTTGCATGTGCGGAATTGCTCGAGTCCACTACATGGCGTTTCTTTAACCACGATATCTGTAACGTTAACGCCATGCAGCCCCTACACGATAAGCACCATGAAACATACTAGTACGTCTCTCCTCTGTGTTCTTCCCAGCTCTGTTCCACAGGGCTTCACTAGGCAAGATATGTAGTGAACAGAGTCCAACTTATTGCCTAAGTAGTTCTCTACTACTAGCTATCTACAGTTTTACCATGCAGCGTGGAACTTGTGAAATTGTCATGAGCAGCCCACGTACATCACTTGATGGACCAAAAATCCTGGATGAGACTGCAGTAGGACTGAATTATATCTGCAAGGGCTGATAGACCGTCGTGCACAAAGCCCGTCCAGCATGAAAGGTAGACATCAATACTTCAAGCTCGTCTCAAAGACGTCGCCTAGTGCAGCTACTCTCAGGTCTTTGTCTTCATGCTCGCCGTGCATAATTTAACCCCATGCATGCTGTTCTTAATTTAACTGCATTGAATTGATTTTTTCCGGACATTCGTGGGTAAGTTTATGCACAAGTGTACTGCGCAGGAGTACAAAATGTGCCATATCTTACGACATTCCACAGAGACGCCAAGCGTTGCTAGTCTTTTGTGTATGCATTTTAGTTCCACAGCTCGTTTAACGTAAAAATTTTGGATCCTGTTGTGCTGCGCATTAGCTCGGAATCCAGGTCTGCCTGTGTTGTTGAAGACTTGCGTCATGCTCTATCTCCACTGAGAAGTCTGGGTACTTTTTCCGCCATAACTAGTGAAATATGTTTACGTCTTCCTTCAAGCAAGTGAACAAATTTCTAGGATGCCTGGAAGCATAATCTGTTTGACACCTGAAGTCAGAGAGGGAAAAATCAAACTTGAAATCATGCTTATTTGGAATAAACGGGTAGTTTGACAATGGGTCCACCACTGAGATCAGCTAAGCCCAACTTGGCCCATACAAGCCTCTTCCGCTCCTGGTAAAGTAGGTTCATATCGATCAATACTTACCGAACACGCAGTTTAGACTTTAAAGAGGTCTGTGGAACATTACTACAGGTCCAATTTGCAATAAAAATACATATCTCTCACCGAAAATATTTTCCTTTCCTTGCGTGGGCATGCCAAATACTGCGGTTGTAGTGCTTCTTGCCGGCTATAATTCACGAAACACAAATTTTCTTTGGAGGATGGTGACTTCTTCTCGTCAGTACGTCAATCTACATATCCTGAATTTTGTGGCCCGAAATGCCACAGAACTGTCCAAGTGCGCAGCACTTGCATAGTTCTGTTCAGGTTGCTAGAAGTGTATTGAAGCTCAAGTACAAATCTATGGCAACGTAAAATTTTGCGGTCGAGGGAAGCGTCTTTCTCAATCTCACTTTCATGCCAGATCAACGGGATATGACCCTTGCACACAAGAATTAATGAGCTTTCTAGGTATAGACCGAGCGGTTACAATGTGCAAACCAGTGCAAAGGGCTCTAGCTCAGTTGCATATTAGCCCTATTGAAGAAAAGAATAAGATATGCAAAGCAATAAGGGCAGTCACACCTACGATTTCCACGCTCTTACAGAACAGCCATTAGACCCTTCGCTTCTTCATCACAAACGTTGATCAAATGAAATTTCACGTGCAAATAACCTAACCGGGTTGTGGTAGTATTTTGTCAGATATGTGCTTCAGCAGTTGCCTCCTTTTTACTACTATAGGCGGCATTTTAGGAATGTTCCAGAGAACCCTCTGAATTCCCCACGTTGGAGGGCAGCGGCCCATAAAATCAAGTTACTTGGAGGGTATTTACGAGTTGGAACTATAAAAGTTGGGCTCTTGATTCAATGCTGCATAACCTTTTCAGTTCGTACAGCTAAACGAACTCCCTAATTACATATACCCACACCATTGACACGCGACGAGGCGAAGAGGCTGGTGACGCTGGTGCGTCCAAAGGCCATGAAAGGGCATTACGGTGCGGGCCTTGGGAGTTGAGTGTGGAAACCAGAAAACCAACAGCATAAACCTCCTTCGATATTTTCGGGAAAATAACACATATAGCCTTTCACGGGCCTTGTTTGTATCTCTACTGGTTCTAAGTTGAAAATAACTAATTACTGCGGTTGTGGGATTCCTGACGTCCCCCAATTGACACCAGCTGGAAATTTGAATTCTTCCAGAATACTTGGGGCTTGGAGGGACGGCAACAATGCAATACGGGTTGGCAGTCTGACGATTCCACTCCAAACCACCCGAGAATCTGGCTTTCGAGCCTTATGAGGAGTCCAGCCTTTTGGGTTTGTTGGGGTTCCTCCCTTTTCAAAAAGCACGTTGCTTACTGGTTACAATTATCTGTTTGATGAATGCAAAATACTTGCAAGGGGAAAGCTCGGTTCTTTTGTGCAAATACATATTTAACAGACAAAGAAAAGACACAGTTGCCTTGTGAGGTAGCAAGCGCCAGAATAGTAAACAGTAGCGGGTGGTGGGTGGACACTGATAGCCGTAGTGGTTAGTCCCCAGTTACTGTAAGGCGTAGACATTCATGTTTGCCCTGTGGGGCCGGAGGGCTTGCCAATGTATAGTTTCTGAGGACTGACCCAGACTTATGTTAGCAGAAGATGAAGTACATGGCGTTTGTTGTGCCTTCGCAGAATACTAGGTCTGGTCCCGCGAAGGCAGCTCCACTTCAGCAAACTCGTTGGGCTGCCAATCATACAGTGACGCAGCGGATTTTGGGACTTGGCAGCTACTATTGCCGCCTCGCCACGCTGGCATGGAGTGTAGTCGTCGCAGTAATAGCAATGGGGGCAGTTGAATGTAGCTTATGTATATTTATGGTGCATTAAACTAACTTGTGGATCGCGGAATCGAATTCACGCGGAGCTAATTTCCTTGACCCGGAGCGCACAACAGAGACAAGGGGATTAACAGTGTGTACAAAATACTCCTCTCACTAGTTTTGTTACATGAACAACGTTCAGTAAGCGTGGCCTATAGGGCAACGCTGCATGAGCCCACACAAGCACCTGATGCGAATAGCTTGCGACATTCACTTCGGACAGAAGTCGAGATAGTCCTCGCAAACCCCGCCCCTTTGTGCCCACGTGATAGCTAAAAGCAATCACGATTTCACATATATATAATATAAGTGAACATGCAGACAGGGCTTCAGCGAACGTATTCTCCTGATTCTCATCCACAAGAAAGCAGTGAAACCCGTGAGGCCATCCATGAAACTGTCTTGAAGAGGCCTATATTTCTCCTTTTGCCATTCCGCACGAGGAAACCTTCGGTTTAGGCGCCAGCCACCTACGTTTCTGAGAAATTCCCTCCAAAGTTATCCCCATGTTTTGGGCATGCGGAATACAAAATTGCGTAGGTAAAGCGGCGTCAAGGCTCTAACCGCACTCTTTGCACCACACGCACCACACGAACAAGACGCGCAAAAAAAGAGTACACAGCAGCTAGAAACAGGGTACACCCGGGTTGTAAGACAGAGACTTCAGTTCTAGCACGATCCCAGTGAGGCCACTGTGACTAGGTGCTCCCAGAAACTAAGGAGAAATCGAGAGCAAGATTATAATTTGATCAAATCCGTTTAATTTGCAAATTTGTTTAATTTGGATAATTTTAGAAGGAATCTAAAATGGGATGGTGTTGACTGCATAGAACGGAGCCCTGCAGCATCCACTGGGCGGAGCACAGCAGGTTGCTAGTAGTGGGAATCAAACGAGTATGCCCGATTCAACGTGGAAGCCAAATGGAACACACTGCTGATTTTTCACCAAAGCTTAAGTTTCCCTAAATCTAATTGAATAAGCACCAGCATCCCCGCAGAATCAAGCCGGCACTCCACAGCCACTCCACCGCATGCATGCCCTGTGCTGATATCGGCGCTGCTGTCTTGGGCTTTTTCTCCGCTGGGCGCATCTTGGGTTTTATATTTTGCCGTTGAAGGGGTGTTCTTGCCGGCACCAAGAGCGAGCTCCTTCCCTCCTATACAGCGTGCTGTCACCTTTCTCCAGTTCTTACCCCACACAAGTCCAAACCAACTTAGGCTACCTCACCAGCAGCGACTGGTCCAACCCTGCGGCAATTTGTAAGTTACTTAACCGCGATTTCCAGTGTGCTTATACTTCGCGGAGATAAGGAGTCCCTCCCCTCAGAGCGCACTCCCGCCTCTCATACGGTCTCTCGCAGCTCTACTTGCTACTGTTTGATTACCCTCATAATCTGCAGCAGCTCCTCCAACACTTCCTCGACAGCCAAGATAAGACCGGGTGTACGTACGCCTGGCTTACCAGCGCGCAAGGAAAATGGGGCCGGCAGAGGAGAACTTGGCGCTGGTGCGCCGGATGTCTCTTTTTTGGGAGCCACACATGGCAGTACCAGTCATTCAGTGGCTTCGTTCGCAGCAGGTGCGTGGTAGAACTGATTCGGTTTTGCAGATATTCGCAGGTGCGACAATGCAGTTACGTGCCTGGCTGGTTCATTGGAACTCCAGGCTCGGCTTGTCCTGACGTCGAAGCTGCAGAGCGAAGCCCAGCGACGCAGTCTGCAGCATTCATAGTCTTATCTGCAGCTTAAGTCAGATTTCTCGATGAAACGCAAGGGGTTCAAACTGCAGAGGGTAACCTGAGGGAGCTATATGCTCGCTGCTCACACGAATGTTCTCGGTTCTTTGGTTCTGACTTGGAGCGAACGATTAGGCACACACACGTGACAGTGTGTGTTTCTTCGTTTTCCTCAGTTGTTGGAAGAAAGCAGCTGTGATGCACTACTAGAGTCTATTCTTCCTAAGACGCCAGAGGGCATTGCCCGGAGGTTGCGGGAGCTGGTGCAGCAGCAGGGTGGTGCGGCGGAGGATCCCGAGCAGCAACTGCAGGAATGGGAGCAGCAAGGCGCAGCTTTGGAGGAAGTTCTGCAAGCCTTTAAGGGGGAACAACAGAGGAAGATAGGCAATCAGCTCGAAAGGAAGAGACTTAGGGACATCCTACAATGGCACTACCAGGTCCGACACACCGCTCGTCGTTTCACGAAGGTCGCTGCGGTGAAGTGTGATGTTCCGGCTGCTGCTGTTTGGACTTCTGCATTCTGCTGCTGCTGATGCTGCAGAACCGAGAAGAGGGGAGTGAGACGCCCAACTTGGCCGAAGTCCCACGCGTTGAGATGGTTCCAGTGCGTCTGGCCCGCGTGGCCTTCTCTCTAGGAGACTACAAGAAGGCATTGCATCATCTTGACTTCTACCTGAACACGCTCTCCGAGCTAACCAGTGACAGTCAGCCCAACGCGATCACAGACTAGCTAGTGGAGGCCAACCAGCTCCCCAGTCGACAGTAGAGGGCATGCTTAGCCAGATACGGATTTTGTAGATTGCGCGTGCATCTTACGCATTGGTCTCAGGTAGCAGGACGTCAGGTATTCAGAAAGAGGTGTTCTCAAATACTTCTCTTCCCTTTCTTTCTAGATCAGGAATTGCTTCTCGGTGTTGCTGCTGCCAATTGTTTCAGGCGGCGACATGCAGACCCCAGTGTCTTGCGTGTGGGGCATTTGCTGCTGCATATTGTTGCTGACCCTCTCCGATAGCGCTGGGGACTTCCCAAAGGGACAGCCCTCCAATGCGGAGAGCGAAGATGCGCTACTACAGCAGTTGCAGGATGGGGAGGATGGCAAAGAGAAGGCACTGGGAGCAGTTGAAGCACACGGCGTCAGTTCTGCTTCATCGCTGTTGCTGCGCTGGTGTTGACTGTTGCTGTTTCACCCACCGGTCCCCGGATCGGTACTGTGTGATGCTTGGAAGCAGCTGATCTCGGGTGCTGTTGATACTTTTGCAGGCGGCGCGCTGCATCCTTCGTCTCGGCGATATTTTGGATCAGTCCCAGTTGGCTGCATCGAAAGCAGCAGCGGGGATAGGACCAGAGACTCCCATGAGCAAAATATTTTCTCGGGAGCAGCAGCTGCAGCAAAGGGCTTGGCTGCTGCACTGGGCCATGTGGCTGCTCTTGCGGTACTATTTGCTTCTCACCTACGCGAAGGGGCAGTCTTGCAGAAACCAGGCATGGTCAGCACTATTGGACTGGGTCGTTCAAGAGCGGTAAGCTGCGTCTACTGACCGAGTCTGCTCTAATGGACGCGGTGCTGCCAGTGAAAACTGCTTCGGAGGCCCTAGTGATTGTAAAGGCAACCATTCTGCATGTTTGGCAGTTTTCGCTTCAAATGCTGCCTTGTTGAATTCACAAAGCGGCGTATCACAGCTTTAGTGGCGTTGAGAGGGGAACAGCTGGTGGCTGTCGATGTAGGATGGGTTTTCTTCAAAGAAGACGAACCCCCTGGAAGTCAAGATAATGCGTAGTTCCTGCGTCCATCCACCCTTTTGTTATCTACGTTATTTGAGAAAGACATAGTTTTTCGGCAAATATGTGATGTGGTCCATTTGGACGTCGGCGCGTGTCGCAGTAACCTCACCTGCGTGCACTTGCTTTGCCCCCACTTGCTGCGGTACTACGCCGTTTATGCCATAATGAATCGCAAGAGAAAGGATCATTTCCAGGCCATTGTTGGGGTAGGTGATCGCAAGAGCAAGCGCCTGTCAGCCATTATTTATGCAAAGTCAGTGCCTCGAGTGAGGGTCAGTGCCTCGAGTGAGGGACTGACGTTGCAAAAATCATAGCTGAAACGTTAAAGGAAAGGGACACTGGAATTATTACAAGAAGACGAAATGGAACGTGCTTTCATTGGAAAGTACAGCTTTCATTCCATTCTACATTTGCGTTCTTTCGTTTGTTCGTTTTTTGTATGGTCTTTGTAGGCGATTGGCCACACAAAGAATAAATACACCGATGCCTTTACGTCTTTGCTGGAGGCGCTTTTCCTTGACTTCAATTTCGATGAAGCCCAAAAGCACATCACTAGCATTTCTGAAGTACGTTTTCTTCTACGAACTGGACTGGCACATAATGTTGTCTACTGGAGGCGTCGTCTGTGGAGTCCAGTCCTTTGTGTAAATGCCAGCCCATGTTCTCTGCTGCCATCGCTTGCTTAATAAGCTTGTCAGTGGAGTTTAAACTGCACGATTCAGGATTTGCGACTAAGGCTGTACCATTTTCATGCAGTTGTGCGAGACCGACTTCTTCCTGGAGCCTCTGAAGGGTGCAGTGAACGAACATGCTCGTTTGCTCATCTTCGAAACGTACTGCCGAATTCACAAACGGATCAACGTGGAGTGAGCCAGCCAGTCTTAACGTCCTTCCTTCGCTAGTGCCTGCCTGCCTGGCCACACTTCTACCATCAATTTGCTGCTTTTTATTGCATCAAGGAGCTTTTTACTTTTCGTGCTTGTAGCATCCTGCAAAATGCTTTCTGCTGTCGTCTTTGTTTCTGGACACTTCACTTGCAGTTTATATGAACGACTTTTGCTCTGATAATTTGTCACGCGCAGTGTAGGTTGATTTTTGTACCCTCATTTTCGTCGTGGTTGGCGCAGGATGATTGCCAAGAAGGTCAACATGGTGCCAGAGGCGGCGGAGCGCTGGATTGTCAATTTGATTCTTCATGCAAGACTAGGTTAGCGTTACAGATTCTCCGTCAGTGTATTGCAAATTTATGGCTATGGCTGGTGGCAGGCCAGCTACTACTCCTGCTTTCCGACCAGTGGCTATATTCTGGTTTTCTTTGTTTATGTGGGTGTTGGGTGTTGGTGTTGCTGCTGCAGAGGCCCGTATTGATAGTGAAAAGAACCGTGTGCAAATGGCAGGGGCTCCCCCTAGTCTGTACCAGCTGGTGACGGACAAGACCCGTAACCTGGGCATGCGCACAAGCCTTCTGATTCAGAACCTCGGGAGGCCAGGGTACAACAGAGACGAGGAGGCGAATGCGGCAAGAGGTCAGCTATGCAGTGCGTGTGTGTGTGTGTGTGTGTGTGTGTGGGTGTGTGTGTGTGTGTGTGTGTGTGTGTGAAAATGCTTATATTGTGGATAGTTAGGGAAGAGGAGAGCATGAAGCGCTGCAGCTTGTGCATTGCATTGTATGCGCCTTTCAGGCAGTGGGCGTGGCAGAGGTAGAGGCAGAGGGTGGGTACGAGGAGGCGAGCAGGGGCGCGACGGATTCTACAGAGGTCAGAAGACGTCCAGCGTTGTAACATCGGGTTTCAATTTTAGAGGCGGCAGAGGGGCTTTCAGAGGGGCTTCTCAAGGCGGTCTGGAGACGCGCAAGATCTCCCCACTCACGGGATCTGCATTTATGGTAAGTCGATGACTGACCACAACACGAGGGGCCCGAAAACACTGCTTGTGCATGTGCATCCATTGATGCATGACATAAACTTGCCACAGCGCTGTACCAGCTAAAAATGCAGCGAGAGATGCTCGCTGGAGGAGAGACATGATAGAGTCAGATAATGATGTTGAAACGTAGCGATTGGTGTCCTGTGTCTCAGTCACGAATGCGTCCATGCTTTGCGGTGTAGCCCTGTGTTTCCCGGCTTTCATTTGTCTTCAGGATTAAGTATTTGAATTTGTTCGCCGGAGGAAGCCTGGGGGATGACCACCCCGAAAATAGCAGTTTCAGCAACGGCAGCCGTCGCTCCCGTTCTAGTTATCAGCTGGGGCCGCAGCGGCGGATGCTGCGACACCATCAAAGCTGCAACGGACCGAAAAGTGAGCATCGTGCTTGCGCGGTTGACGCAGCTGGGATGTAACTTGGTTGTCTTGAAAAGCTTAGTGCATGCGGAGTTCGGGTCCTTGCGCCGGCTGGCAATTACTTCGATAATTTATTAGAAACTTCCTGTAGGTTAGCAGGACAGGAGGTGGATTGAGTCACGGAGAAAGGTAGAAGATACGGCACTTGTAGCCGGAGTCCGTGGTTTATCCGGGACTCATCACGCCGGCACAAACATTGAAGCATCTCCAAGAATGGCGGAATAACCGTCTGACGCTGTTTACGTAGGATAGATCAGTGTGTACCGTCTGATGCTGTTTACGTAGGATAGATCAGTGTGTGGACTTGTATTTGACTGTGCACCAGCACGCTTCAACCTGCGAAGTAGAATGCTTGTCACTGTCCACGACTGGAGGGAAGGGCCAGAGGGTCGGGTTGAAAGTTGGCTTAGAACAGGAGTACTACACGCTACGGACAGCCTTTCGCTGTGGCCAGCTCCGACGAACAACACTCCTGCTACTTAACGCTGAGAACTTCTATCAGCGTGACATTGATAAGAGAGGGCTACACATTAAATGGGTCTCAAGAAAACATTGTATAGGGAAGAGTTCATGACTTAAAAACGAAAAAAAGCGATGGTTTCCGGGGGAAGGTGGGGGAAGAGCAGTTAGGTCCCGACTATTTGACCAGTCTACGTTGCGTGCAAGTCCTCTCAAGGAGTAACAACGGCATCTAAGGTGGCATCACGCTGCTGGCTTAATGCCAAACGTAGGCTCCCGTTTCCGTCTCGTCCGGGGCGTAAATTGCATCGGTGCTGCACTGCGTAAGCACTTGGCTGTTCGCACGCTTCACGTCGCCTCGATCTACTGCTGCAGCAGCTGCGGCAACAGCTCCGCTTGTTCCCTCGACGGTAGGTTCAGCTTCGGTGATTGGCTGGATCGGACCACTTCCGGTAGTAGCTGCAGCAACAGCAGCAGCGGCTGCGCCTCTTAGTGGTTTGAAAGGCCACTTAAGCAAACCGTAAGTATCCCTCAGAAACTCCAACTGCTGCGGCTCGTAAGGGAACCGCGGCACATCTTGTTGCAGCACAGAAGGAAAATGAGGGACTGGCACGCCGTCCTTTGATGAGTCACACATTCCCCCTTTTCCTTTCGGGTCTATTCGTTGCATGAGCCAACGAAGTTCCCCATCCTCGCGCAGAAGATCCTGGACCACCAAACGAACCACGGAGCTGCAGCTATGTCACAGCAATATTTCTTACACTGCCGCAGATACCAAGACTTACAGTGCTATGGTCTTCACACAGGTTACTGCTGCTGTTATCGATGCTGCTTGCGTTTCTGCCACTATGGAGGCTGGCTTACTTTGACCTCGGGCAACTGATACAATTCTGGCGGGACAACGTAAGCACTTGCGGGCGGCCGTGCTGGATCCTGCTCCACCAGCAGCTCCGCCCACAGCAGTAGAAGTCGTGGAGTGCCTGTGGCTTTGCGCAGCACACAGCACTCCGCCGTTCTTAGGCGACCAAATCGCTGCAACAACAAATCCTGAAGGTGCAGACGGGTTGAGAGAACCACCATATCGCGGTGCGCGGCGGACTTGAACTTGTAGGTTGTTGTAGCCGGTGCTTCAACTGCTGCTACTGCTGCTGCCGCCGAAAAATGGCGACGGGAAACCGCCACATGGCAGTGGGAGCTGTTGCATGGTACCGTGCAGATGCAAGGACCTTCATTTAATGTTTGTCGCTGTTGCGAATACGACCAAGCCACAGCATTCAATGCTGTAGGGTGGAGTTGCTCCGGCGACGGTGTCCAAAGGGCATGTATGCTTCGACGACCCTTCAACCCTTGCACGCTCCTCTGTCTAAGAGCGCAAAGAGGGAGCACCATGGCCAGTGAGGCTTAAAGTTTTCCGTCAGTCCTACGATGACGCGCCAACTCTCTCCAGCATGAGCGAACCTATAGTGAGCCCGGAATGCGATGTAGAAGAAATAACATTGCACAAAGTCAGGATGTATGAATAATTTCTTCTGCAACGGTCATTAGACGGGAACGCACCCTCCTGGAGATGCTCGTGGAGCAACGGTACGTTGGATGGCATTGCGCGGGACTGCATGCATGAGGTTGGGACAAACTTCAGCATTAGGCCAACCGCCATTTGTTCTTTTGGGAAATCTCATTTGGCTTTTCTAGATCGACGGATAGCTGACTGTGGTTGCGTGTAGCTGCTGCAGCGGCAGGAGTACCTGCTTATGTCCGTCACGGAGCTGTGTGGGTTTTTGCAAGACTTCTTTCCGTAAAGAAGTGAGCTAGGTGGAGAAGCAGACTACAGAGGGTTGTCTGTGCACCTGAAAGATGCTCTGTTACTTCAAAATGGATCCCCCGATGCGAGAAGGCCTTCGGGCCACAGGTATTGGTTTTGCGGAAATTTGAGTGGTAGTTTAACTAGGTCCACTATAGGAAGGGCTGTGGATTCCTTTTGGCATTTTTGCAAAAGTTCTGCATGATAAATAATTCTTAATTTTTTCGCAGTACTATCTCTGGACTGCGGGCACGGCTCTTCGTAACTTACTTTCTGAAGCTCCAGTTTAGCTAAGAAGAGTAGCTTGAGACTCTTTTTTTTTTATTTTTGTCGTGTTTGGATAGCAGAGTCTACAGTTAGTCAATATGCAGTAGTAACTGACCCACTTCCACCTCACACTTCTGAACAAGGCGTACAGGGATAGGGTCATCTTTCGTCTAAACTCCAGTATCCCTGAGCATTCTGGCGAGTGGATTCTTATTCTTTTTCCTGGCGGCGTATCTCTTTCTGACTTTCTTATAGCTCTTCTTTGCTTACTCTCAGAGTCTGTCTAAGAGCTCTTCTGCGCTCAGGAATGCTGTGGCCAGAAAAAGTAAAGGAAGTGGGAGTAGAGCACCTTGTATGCTACTACAGCATTCAGATCAGCCACTAGACCCGCAAATTAATGCGTATCTCCCAAAAACGCCAGTGCCTGGAGTTTCTTGCTTGCTTTTCACCGCCGTAGAAATATCTAGCTCTCTGTACGGATTATTATTCTCGAGGCCTCAATCTATACTTTCTTGGATGCCGTCTTGTACATGATACTAATGGTCATTGGGTCAAATAAAGTTTTTTTCTCTGTTGAGCTTCTTTGCAGCTGACTGGTGGATGGGGTGTACATATAACAATTCACAGTGTCACACGCCTGAGGGCAACAACAGGCTATCAGGATTCATATGCCCCATGAACTACGCAAAAAATAGCGCGTTCTCGTCTACGGAGATATCTAGTTTTTAAATGCCGGATTGAGAAGCTGGAAAATGGAAATAAGCTAGAATTTGGCAAGGTAGGGAGGCAGTTCCCACTCAACTGGAGGGCCGAAAGGGCGTGCATCGGTTCTTGAATACTGCCTGTGCTTCCGTCGTGACTGGGATATCTAATCTTTAACCCAGGAAAACCGAGTACACTTCTCAGTTTTGCATCGGGATAACACGTGTTTGGTAGTAAATGTCACGCTCACGCAGTGTTCCCATCCGATACCCCCGCAGCTGTGGCGTACCGCTGTCTTTTCATGCTTGGGCTGTAGTTCTCTGAAAGCTTTGCATAAATCGATCGCTGGTCAATAGACATTAGGCCTATACCTCTGTAACTGAAGGGGTTGCCACGCCTTTGCAGCTAGCCTCTTGTTGGAGATAATTAGACTTAGCTGCTATACCTATTCACTATTCTTGGGCCCCCAAAAAGATTTTTATTTCGTGGCTTCCAGAATACTGCAAGCTTGGAAACTTGTCAGCTGGCAGGGCGCGCGTCACCTACTTGTTGCTGAGTATCTTTACTTGACTATGGGGCCCTCACACAGAACAAATGGGGGAAATGAGCTCACAAAATTAACAGGAAAACAATGTGCTTCAATTTCTGGTTCTTTTAAAAGACCTTCAGCCTCACTACTGTACCTGCTGGTAAGTGACTCTCCGCTGCAGTGTGTAAAGCGGACTTTAACGTCTCCTCAATTTTTCAATAAAATAGCTTCATCGTTTTTATTACGGAAGAGCTATTCGGCAAAAAGCGTTAACTTTTTTGCTATTGAATCGAAATTTCCAGCAGCTATACTCGTGGCAGATTCAAGGTGCGCTTCAGGGTGTCACAATAGGCCACCAAACCCATATTCTGAGATTCCTGATGCGTCGGTTGCATTAACCAGATGACTTCCCTATTTAAATTTCGATTCACAAGATGGGGTTGTAGTCAGTGCGCAGGAGTGTAGAGTTTCCAATGCCTCTCCTCATCATCTGCGGGGGCCAAGGGCCACTAAAATTCAACCACACCTGCAGTAACCCTCGCCTCTGCACCAGTACAGGTTCCTGTCCCTCCTCTCTCCAAAGACGTCCCAAAGACTTTCTGAGCTGGGGTTGTTTCGTTGAAGTAAACACTGGCGGCACGCACTGGGGCAGCAGCATTTGCTACGACTCCTACTGGCCTCTTTTTGCTGCCATTCTCTCCTCTAGGGCAGGTTTCAAAGTGTTTGTTGGCGGTTATTGCATTTTTGTGGTGGAAAGGCCGAAGTCGCCGCACCAGTATCTACAGAAGCACCCCTGCTGCTGCGGCTCAACAAATTGCCCTGTAGCTCTCCCCAGCAATTCATAGCGTCGAAAGCTTTTTTATATTTTTAATAGATCTGGTTGGCCTGTTGTTGGTGCTGCAAGCTTTTCTTGCGGGGCCCCCTTGGGTCAACTTGAGGGGCCCCATTCCTGAGCCTGCGAAGAACGTGTACCGCTAGTTGCAGCAGCGACCTTAGCAGCAGTGCTATCCTAAAATTTCATCGAGAATATGTTTTCTTTGTAAAGTGAGAAATCCAGCAGCCTCAGAAACTTGGTACCTGCTGCAGGAGCTGCAGCGGATCCCTGTGTATTTGATTAGGAGTAACGCGATCGTTCGTTATTGTGGCGCCTCGGCAACCACACACAAACAATAACAACCTGTTACGAGAATACCGCAATATCCCTGCCGAAGGAGCAGGCGGCTGAAGGAGTTCTCGCACAGCATTCACTGCACTTCCCGTCAGAGCCGCTACGCGTCAAAGCAATAACGTCGGCCCTAACAGAAACTCAAAAAGGATCAAAGCGATAGATGTGGTGTAACGTAAGCTCTGCATGCTGACCACGTCTGGGTTAAAGTCATTCTTGCTGTAGCTCTAGCAACAGCAGCAGCAGCAATCACACGAGGGCAATGGACAGTTGTACAAGGGCCACTTTCTCTTGTCCGCCTCACTATGCAGGCGCAGATGTTGTCCTTTAGCCTCTGCTTTTACAGTTGCGAAGCAAATGAGGCATTTGTGCGATGAAAATTCGACGAGGAGCTCCCCAGCAGGGGGCTCACTAGAAGGCTGCGTGCCCACGGAAACTATCTTTAAGGGCCTGGGCTGCGTCCGCCGCTTTTCCCCCTTTATGGATTTGCCAGTATATGCAAGGCCTCAGCTGATAGGGGTTTTTATAGATGAGGAAGAAGCAGCCGAAGCAGCATTTGCTGCCGCTTCTCCGGTGTCTTCAGCAGCGGCTACAGCCGCTGCACTCGCGCGGGCCGTGTTAGGTAGAATACTGCAGCACTGGGTCCCTCGAGAATGGGGAGACCCAAGATCGAGGAGAAAATCGATGCTACCAGGATCTGGAGGCATAGTGGTTTGCAGCAGCAGATTGTTGCTCCGCTGCAGTGTGCTTACAGGCGTGTGCAGCAGCATCAAACCGCTGCCTGCAGCAGCTTGCTGTTGCTGCTTTGCCTCAAGGACATCCAAGGGACCGCTCTTAGTGGTTGGATGCGTAGATGGGAACCTTCGAGTTTACTCGGGGAAAACACTGCAGCTGCTTGTAACACTAGATTCAACGGCCGCTGCTGTTTCTACTGCTACAGGTGGAGGTGCAGTTGCTGGTTCATCGCGGCAACGGACTCTACATAACGGATGCTCCGCTAGATCAGTGGCAGAAACGCGAGAACTAGAAAGTCGAGAGGCAACGAGACCAGCTCTAGGCAAAGCACCAGCTGGGACTCCTCAGGAAGGCGTGGAAATTCAGCTTCAGCAGACGCCCACGTGTGTGTTGCTTGTGGGTAATAACGCTGTGCTCGCTGGACTCGGAGGAGGCCTCACAGTTGCTTTCTTTCTTGAGAACTGCCGTCGTGCTGCAGTCTATCAGCCCCCAGCATCCATCCTAAATTTCCTGCAGGAGCAGGAGCAACAAAAGCAACACCAGTTTTCCCTGCACTCAGCAGACGTGGCGGCACTGCAGCAGTTGCAGCTGGATTATTGCCGAGAGCTTGCCGCTCGCAAGTGGCGCGGAGGGACTGACATGCCGCAGCTCCAACGAAGTAAAGACAGTGACAGCAGCAGTGGTATACGCTGTTTGCTGCACGAATGCCAGACGCAGCTTCCAGTTTGCTGCCTCTACGCCGCAGCAGCAGAGCGACTTGTGGTTGTAGCTGTGCACCCGGAGGCTTGGAAGAGCACACAACTGGACAGCAACAATCACAGCCGGAATAGTGGGAATAGTAGTACACTGCAAAGACGCTGGCGAAGCTCGGCACAGGCTGCCTACCTGAGAGCACCTCCTCCAGTAGTTGCTGCTGCTGCTGAGAATTGGAGCACGTGTTGCAGTGATAATTCGGTCGCAGGTGGCTTGGCCAGTGTACGCGTAACAGGCGGAACTGCATCAGTCCCAACAGCAACCAAGACTTCTGATGCTGCTCCTTCTTTCCCGCTGCTAGTTTACCAGCAGCAGACAGGTACATGCGTGGGGGCGCTGTGGGGAGCTAGCTCTCGAACGCTTGCCGTCGCGCTGGGGAACCTTCCTGTCCAATCGAAAAAGTTGCAGAGGCAACAAGAATACATGTGTTATCTTGCGGTTACTACAACACATGTCATTTTTTGGCAGCAACAGTGGCGCACTTGCAGCGGGCGAAAACTGCAGCAGCGCCCCTACCCTCAACGGCCATCCTCTGCTTTACCGCAGGAACATCAGAATAACGGAGTACCGTCGCTGTCTTCCTCTGGAGCCGATGAAGTTAGAATGACAGCAATGGCGGCAGCAGTAGACCAGCTGGAGCAGCAGCAGCGGCTTCACGAGAAGAGGAGAGGGGACGCAATCGTCTGCCCTTCTTTCCTTTGCGGGTCAAAAACATTGATGTGCCAGCTCGCTACTGCAGCGGCAGCTGTATCAGAGCTGGCAGCTGCAACCAGACAGACCGAAAGCCCAAAGCATGCTTCAGCAGGAGGCTTCCAAATATCCGCTGGAGAAGCACTTCAGGCAGCGGAAGGAGGGTGTGTCGGTGACATGTGGTTATCCCTCTCTTCCATTTTCTGCCTTCCCGACATCTTGATGGAGCCGCTGCAAAAGCAGCAGCAACGGCAACAGCATCAGCAGGATTATGCGTACACGCTGGCTGACGCAGTTGTTGACTGGGGTTCTCGACTGATTGTGCTGCTACCGTCCTCGAGCAGCCGTTGCTGTTTGCTATCATGGAGCTTGGAGGAGGATGGATTCATGCTGTTGCCCCTTCGCTGGGTGCAGGTGAATACTCGTGATACCCTTGCTTCTCCCCCTCTTGTAATTCCTGACTTCTCTGCTGTAATAGCAGCTGCTTTCGCAGAGGACTTGCTAATGCTGATATATGTGCAGGTTGCGGCAACGGATAGGAGCCTTCAAAAACCCATCCTACATCGCCTTTGGTAGGCAGCTGCACAGTGTTATTCTCGCTGCTGCCCTTGTGCCTTGTGTTGCGACTCTGTGGTGTTCGCTCCGTCGTTGTCACTTGCATTGGAGCCCCTGCCTGTGTGCCAGCGGCGCTCTTGCGTTGTGCGCCGCTACTGAAGAGGTAAATAGAGCTGCCGCTGCTTCCGTCTCAAATACAGCTCTTGCGGTGGGTGTCACTGCTGCTGCAGTTATTGCTTACGGCCTGTTCTTGCGATATTCAGGTATAGCAGAGGACTGCTGGCTACGTCCGCAGCAGACGGGTTTGTCCGTTTACTGTTCCGTCCCGACCTCAGCACACAACAGCGAGAAGAGACGACTGTGCAAGACCACGGCTAAGGGGGACAGTTATCTTCGGTGGCGCTATAGCAGCGCTTTGTGGCCTTTCGGCTACAGCGGGTTACCCAAAAAACTAACTGCTTGGTTCGGTGCACTGCGGCTCACCTCTGACTCTTGGCAGTGAGTACCAGCGTAATATATTGGCTGAGCTGGTGCTGCTTCCATCTCCTAGCGTGTCACTCGCAATAAGGCACGTTGCCGCTTTTGTACTGAATTGAAGCAACTGATGTCGTGAAGAGAAATACGCAGTGGACAACTCGGCCGCGGCAGGGGCTTTCAGCAAAGTCGTGAGCTGCTGTTGCTTGCGCATTCCTGCTGTGTCGCTGCTTGCATCGCTGCTTTCTCATCAGCTGCGCTGTAGCTAATTCCTGCGCAAGCACACTCCTTCGCGGACGGTTGTTCGTTTCGGTTGTTAGTTTGATTTTGGAGGGCTAAGAGGCCGCATTGTGTTGCTTGTCGGCCTTTTCATTTGAAGTGGGGAGACGCTTCGTACTTGTCCGCTCCACAGCAGTCAATTTAAAATATTGTAGTTTGCATGCTTGTTGCTTATTAAGGGAATTGGTCAATTGCTAGGCTCGTGCGTGTACTTGCCCACACACGGAGGCAAAGGCTTGAGGTGATACAGAAGTGGCACCCTGGACCAAAACCAAATGATAAACAAGGGACGCCAACGAAACAAAAAAAATTCCCCGTAACCAGGGGAGGGTGATTGAGGCAGCTCATGCCTCCCACTCTCTCTGAGAAGTCATATACGAATGCGGACACCAGCAAACGATGCCAGACCAACATGTGCTGCTTTTACAAACCGGGATCATGCCCCGACATACAGAAATAGTGCAAGTTAAGGGCAAGGCATATGACCGCGCCAGAATCCAATGAAGACGAAGAAAATGACGGACTTTGGTTTAAAAAAAACAGGATGTAAAGGGCCCATCAATGATCACTGAAGTCTTCGTCGGACTCCGCCGTTGGCTCGGAGGTCTCAACATCGCGCGCCCAATCTGAGTCTCGGGGGTCTTCCCCTTTTCGCACCCCGAATCGCCTGCGTTTTCTTCGTCGCGACGTCGGGGGAGATTCAGGCTGTTGCTGCTGCTGATGCCGCTGTTGTAGCTGCAAGCGTTTCCTGCGCCGTGCACCTCGATGGAGGTGCGCTATTGGAAGGTCTCGGCTGTCTGCGCATATTATTAACTCATTGTCGCAGCAAACGGCTGCATCGACCATTTCTCTAATGAGGCTGGCAGGTGTATCTTCACTTTCTGCTGCTGTTTTCCCTACGCTTGCAGCAGTTGCTGCGAGGTCCTGCTGCGTGGTAATTCTGGCCCAAAGACTACCTAGAGTAGAGACTGCGCGCCGCTGCAGTGCAGCACCAGCAGCAAACAAGCGCAAGGCTGGCTTGTCCTCTGGGTTCACGGGCAGCGGCGCGCCGCTGCACTTACTACGGCCGAGGGAGATAGGACTTTTCTTTCTTGCTGTTGTTACTATTGACTGCTGAGGCGCCGCAGCCAGTGATTCTCTGGAGTCACAGTCAGGCATGCCGCCGCCACGGGGATGTGGATTTCTGCTGCTGCTTCTGCTGCTGCTGCTATTTCGGGGTGCGGGCTGGCGCAGTAGCCCTCGACCGCGTTTCTGCTGCTGCTGCTGCTGCTGTTGCTGCCCTTGTTTGGGTCCTGCCATAGCGCATTCCTCGCTCTCAAAATTCCCCTCATCCTGGTCAACAGGAGCTACAGATGCTGCTTCTGCAGCAGCATCACTATCAGCTTCGGGCGTGTCGCTCACGTGGAAACCCTGCAGCAAAGCTGATCTTAGCTGCGATGCGAAGCATCCACAAAAAGCGGCAGTTAGAGCAGCAACTTGCTGCTGGTGCTGCTGCTGCCGCTGCTGCTGCTGCTGCTGTGCTGTGTGCAGCATGGCTTCGACAGCGGCGCCGCAGTCAACCACCACACCCCGTAGAGCTGCAGCTGCGTCTGCCGCTTCGGAGGGTCTGTGGACGACTGACAACAGGACATCCGATACAAGTCTGAGGTGCAGTAGTGCAGCAAATGCAGCAGGCAGCAGCGGCAGTAGTGCTGAGGGGGTCTGCTGCAGCCACGGTTCGATCGCAGGATCTGCTGCAACGACACCAAGAGAAGGCGGCAAGCTGCCTGCCCAAGCGGCGAGACGGGCATTTGGTCCTGCCGCGGCTCCTGCCGCCTCTGCTGGTGCTGTAGCTCCTGCAGGTATTCCTGCGCAAGGGAGACGCGAAGCAAGACTGGCAAGAGCCTCGACGCTACTGAATCGCCGTAGTTGCGCCACGAGGCTCAACTGGACATCCGACGGGGAGATCTGCGAGCCGGGAACAGCATAAGCAAGTATCTGTAGGTCCAAAATTAGTTTTTAAGTAGTTCTGTGCCAGTAGAGCGACAAGATAGAACAACGCAAACACAGTGATTTCGGAAGCTATTCGCAGCACAAGCATACCCTAGCACTGCCCTTTGCACTGCGCGTAAACAAAATGACGAAGGCAGAAATGGCAGCGGGATCCACCACACAGAATGGCGAAAGCAGCAGCGCAGTAACTGGTGCTGCACTCTCTTCGCGCAGCTGCAGGAGGTTCGGGCTGCTGCTGCCTTGGCCACTGAGCCTGTAAACACTTTCAGTTGCTGTGGAATCTGTTGCACCGCGGTGTATGCAGAGCAGCAGCGACATATCAAGGCATTCTTGTAGCCGCCCTGCAGCAAAGGCAGCCCCAGCGCCTCCCAGAGCTTCCTGTAGGAGCAAAGAGGCAGCACGCGCAACAGTTCTGCTGCTGCAGAAAAGCAGCGCAGCAGCTTGAGGCAGCAACTCGCTGTAGTAAACCAGACCAAGCCTGACAGCCGCAAAGATGACACAGACGAAAACAGACGCAAATAACCCATTGTGCAGGAGCTTCATGTGGCTGTGCCTCGTAAAAGCAGTTGGACCACGGAGCAAGCTGCCTAGTCACATTAAAGACAGCTGGCTGTTTTCCTGCTTGTATTGCTGCACCACCGTGGCAGCGTACTGTTGCAGTGCCCTAGTGAGCAGGAGAATGAGAGTGGCGGTGCTGCAGCTCAAATTTGGCCACTGCCCCTGCTGTTGTGGCTGCTGCTGCGGCTGCCTGGGGACAAGTAGATCCATCAGCGGTCTCACATAAGGCGCCAGGGCATGCAAATAGTCACAAACACTGGGTTGTGCTGTTGTTGCTGGTCCTGTTGATGGTGCGTTGGCATTTATCGAAGCGCGTTCGCGGCCATTCCAAATCCCCTGACGAGCGTTTGCCGCTATTGCTTCTGCTGCCGCTGTTGCTGCTGCGGTTGCTGTAGGCGAGCCCGCCGCAGAGGCAGGGTGGGCAGAGCAAGCAGGTATGTGCTGCTGCTGCTCTTGCTTCTGCGTCTGATGCTGCGCCTGCGATCTCCCGCGTGTGCCTGACCGGCGCATCGAGATGCTTACGCTCTGTCGATTCTTGCCCTCTACCTTTGTTGCTGCTGCTGCTGCCGTGGGCAAGCCTGGAGATGCGGCATCTTGCTGCAGTTCTTTGACCAGCCCGTACAGAGCTTGAAGAGCAGCAGGCAAGTCAAGAGCTTGCGCGTCCCCTACCCCCTCAGCTTGCTGCTGCCGTTGCTGGTGCTGCCGCTGGTCTGAACATTGCCAATCTAATTTATTTGCTGCTGCTGCTGCTGTTGCTGCACTGAGGCGGGCGCCCAAACGTGGACTGCTTAGGAAGGATGGGGCTGCGCGCAAGAAGCAGCAAAGCGAGCGCCACGCCACTGCGGTCATGCCCCCGTGTTGCTGTAGAAGCAGCAATGCATCGCATAGCAGATGAAACACTGAATGCTGCAAAGAAAATCCACTGTCTCGTGAGGCCGCTTCTGCTGCTGTTGCCGCAGATTTGCTGTCTGCTGCGTGAGCAGCAACGCGCTGCATTAACGAAGCAACGGGAACGTCGCGCAAGAGCGAAGAAGCGCATGCTGCCCCTCCTGAAGAACAAAGGAAGAAACGAAAATCACAGCCAGCATCTTATCAGCAACTGGGAAGAGGCCTACGGTATATAAACACCTTGAGCATCAATGGGGACTGTGTAGGTGGTAGACGCGATGGCCGAATCGAGAATAGACCTTCTTACCATTTGCTGAGGATGAAGGGATACAGCCTGACACCTTATTCGCTTCACTTGTTGCAGCAACAGCAGCACTGTGAGACCCAGCAGCCGCTTGCTTTTCAAACGCTCCTATCCCCAGGCCGGCAGAAAGACAAGCCACAGCCCAAGATGCGAATTGCAGCGCTTGTAGCATTGGTACGACGGCCTCTTTTTCCTGCTGCTCTTCTTCTGAAGGGGGGAGATGCGCTCCGCGTTGCGGTTCTTTTCGTTTCAGCTGGTAAATGCGATCCTTGATAGAATATATGAGGGCCAGGCTGACAGCAAGTAGGTCAAGAAGACTATCTCGAACCCCTTCCTGTTGCAATTGCTGCGACACTCGGCACAGTAGCATTGTTCCTGCTTGCAACAATAGTGGGTCTGTTTCCAGGAGAAGTAGCACGGCTGGAACGCACAGAAGTAATTCTTGCTGCACGTGGTAAGGGGCTGCTCGGATGTGGTTGGCCGCAGCTGCTAGCAGCTCGATTTCCCCCAGCAAGGATCTGCAGCTGTTGCTGCTACTGCTGCCTTGTTGCAATAATGCCGTGTGGTCACGGAGCAATACTGCAACGTGAGGGACAAACAGCAGTAAACCACGTGGACAGAAATGCCCCAGTTCCTGAGCTAGCTGCAACAAGCATAGCCCTGCAACCGTAGGGTCAAGAAGGAAGTCATCTTGCTGCTGCTGCCGTTGGTTATGCTGAGTCAAAAGGCAGGTTGTGTCCTGTTGTGGGGATACGCCACAGCAGCAGCTGAGGTACTCTGTGAGGCACGCGTCTAACAGCGTCGCTGCAAGCTCCTCCAGTGTTTGTTGTTGCTGCTGCTGCTGCAGTTGCTGCTGCATTCTTGGGAACAGCAGAGGCACCAGAGAAACTTCCATGTGCTCTCGCGCAGCAGCAACAAAACTCGCCAGCATGCGTATTGCTCTCCGCATGTTTAGGGAGCTGGATGTGCTCGCCGATCCGCGTGCAATTGCTGCAGCAGCAAGGGGAGACCCGCCACAGCACTGAAGGGTTCGCTCACTTCGTGGCGTCTGTGTTGCTGTTTCATGAGCTGCTGCAATTTCCTCTCCCGCCGAAGCGATAGCAGCAGCATGAGGCTTGGAAGTAAGGAACCGCACGACTTCAGAAGCAAGTGCACCAGTAACAAAAGCCTTTGTAGCGGGATGGTCTGGCGCAGCTGCAAGCGCTTCAATTAATAGGAAGCGGCAGCAGCGCGCTGTTTCACCGAGTGGTGCAGCAGCAGCGCAACCCCGCGCCACGCGCAGCGCCTGCTGTCTCACCGAAGGTGCTGTCTCCTGCAGCACCACGTACCGAAGAAACCGCAATAATCCTCCAATCTCCTCAAGCCACGGGGACATTGTGACTCGAGCCTGCTGATCCTGCTGCTCATCACCGAGCATTTGTTGGCTGCTGCGGCGCAGTGCTGCTGCAGCTGTGGTTTCCCGCTGTTGCTGTTGCAATGCAGTGTCGAGAAGGGCTAATGCGCGCTCCCGTACACCAGGAGACGAGTCTGCCAGCGCCTGAGGTAAAAGTAGGGGGATGCGGCTGTTGCTGCTGCTAGCAGAGACTTGCAGCAACGACGGCCGCCATGTGGCACACGCATGCAAAACAGAAAGCGCCGCCCTCCTGCACCTCAAACAACGCAAACACCAAGCAGATATGAAAACTGGGAAGCAACAAAACGTGTAAAGAAGCAATGAGCCGTAGGCGAAGTAGCAGATATACACACTTCGTACCTTACAGAAGAGCGAGGATCCCCTGCAGCAACCTGAACTGCATGGAGCAGCAGGTCCCCAATCTGTTGCAAAGCTGACAGAGCGAGCCACCGCCAAACAGATGCAACCAGCTGCTCTTGTTGCTGCTGGAGCGTGTTGTTGGGGTCGACTCCTGCAGCAGCAGCATTAGCTCCGAAGGGCAGAAGCAAACCAACATCTCCAGCCGCCGCTGCCTCCCATTCTATGTCTATTATGAGGTGCAGCATACTTCTGCTGCTGTTTGGGCCGGCGCCGGCGCCTTTGCAGCCGCCTTCCTTGAAACTCGCGTCATCTTCTTCCATGCGTTTTCTGCTAGTGGTGGTGCTTCTGCCAATGATTAGCAGCAAGAGGCAAGCCATTGCTGCTTTCGAGTGCTGCAGAAGCAAACGCCTATGAGAAAGCCGCATGATGCGGGTTGCGGCGCTCGCAGCAGCGGCAGAAACAGCTGCAGCAGCAGCAACCGGAGTTAGCTCTTGGCCGCTTTTTTTTGACGTGCACTGCGTTGCAACTGAAGCGGCCCTATAACTGCTGCTGCTGCTGCTGCTGCCATTCGCAAGCATGAGCAGGAGACAAAGAAATGTGAGTGGCTCATCTAGCACACACAGGAGCATTGAGCGATCGGCTACGCCTTCCGCCGCTGCTGCCGCTGCTGCCGCTGCTGCTGGGGTCGTTCCTGTGCTGCTTTCAGGCATACCCGCAACAACTGAAAGCCATGCAGCGGGGCGGAGTCTGCCTATTGCCTCTTGTAGAGACGCGGCAACGGCCCGCCGCAAGTCGCAGCCCATGCATATCCACTGCTCCATTGCCCCTGCCGTTGCTGCCTTGTCTGTGGCTGCTTCTTCATGCGGTTTCCGCAAGCCACAGTCGCAGCAGCTCTCTATGTGCTGCTGTGCTTCCTTTGCTGTTTCAGCTTTATGGAGGCTCCTGCTTTGATCCAAAGAGGCCATGCGTGTGCCCACCGATTGGTGCTTTTCCTTGGACTTGGCGCCTGTCAAGCGTCGACGAGTCGCCACTCTTGCTGTTTCAGCGTCTGAGTTCAGATGCGCATTTCCGGGCAAATGGCAGCGTTGCTGTTGCTCCTGTAGTGGGGAGATGGACGGGACTGGTAGGCGCTCGGCAAAGACAGCAGGTGCTAACGCCGACAGGAGAGACAGCAGTGCCGTTTGCTGCTGCTGCTGAAGCTGCGTGTTGTCAGCTTCAGCATCCGGACGCAGCAGCCGTGTAAGCAGCGTATAGCCCACGGCGCGCAGCAGGAGCAGGGAAGCAGGAACGGAAGGAGACAGTGTCAGCTGCGGCAGCGACAGTGGCAAATACACACGCCGGGTCACTGGTGCCGCTGGTCTGATCTTTATCGTTTTCGGGTTCCTTTCTTATATATGGCTTCTTCATAGAACCGAACAGAAGAAGCTTGCATCCAGTGATGCATCGTTCTGCAGAAGCAGCTGACCAGGGACGTACCAGGGCAAGGTCAGCAATTAGTCGCCGCACAGAACGAAGACACCCGGCAGATGGACGCGACAAAGGCAGCAGCAACTGCTGTTGCTGCTGCAGCTGCTGGATTTTATGTGGCGCCTCCTCTCCTACTGCGATGGTAATTAGGCGGCGGGCGACGTGTCTTGCTGCTGCCGCTGCAGCTTCTGCTGCTCCTTCTGCTGCAGCTTTCGGCAGTTTTTGTGGCTTCTCGTGCATCGGCTTCGCAACTGCCAATGAAGACTCCTCGAAGCGCCTGTAAACTTCATTCGGCAGGCACATAGCCTGCAATAGGCGCAGGAGGAGCAGCGCGACAGGATGTACTGCTCCAGCAGCAGCTCCTGCTGCGCTCTGCTGTGGAGCTACTGTCTCCTCGTTCTCCTCATCCATGAAATCGACGGCAGCAGCAGCGGCTGCATGCTTACCGCCGCCTTTCTTACTATTGAACTCCTCTGCAGCAGCAGCAAATTGCTGCAGCACCCCATCAATCACTGGCTCACGCAGCTGCGGGACGAACTGGAACAGCTGGAACGAAAATAGAGCACACAAACAGCAGCGAAGGAGGCAAATCTTCTGGAGTTGAACTAGATCAGCAGTGCCAGTCGCCACTAATGATTGGTAGACTGGAGTACCAGGCAGCTCCTCACCAGTAGCAGCAGACCCTCCGCCGAACGAAGAAGAGAAGCAGCAGCCGCAGAGGAAGGAAGTGCACGAACACCCCAAATGGTACATAACCCGGCAGCAAGGAGATGAAGGTCCTCCATGCTGAAAGCCTTAAGGAGCTGCTGCGAGACTGCAACGCTCCAAAGGTACCGCAATCCTTCCAGCAGCCGCTGCAGTGCAGCTGCAGCATCACCTGCTGCAGCTGGCGGTCCGCCTCCGGCCAGCCGATCGTTAGTGTCGAGTTCTACACCAAGCAGCAGCACAGCACGAGAGGAGCTCAAAGCCCTAAAAATTGCCGGTAATTCAGACAGCCGTAGCAGCCCTTACTGCTTCAAGCCTAGGCGGTGAATTTCGCAGGTCAGGAAAGAGAGGGGCAGGGCAGCAGCCAGCGACAAACAGCAACGCAACCAGGCAGGTCTCAACAACACCAGGGATTTTACCGGCTTGTTGAGAGAAGAGCGGCACAAGGGTCTCCCTGCAATGCGTTTTTACGCACACAGCCACAGCGGAGACCAAGGACGCGCAGCTTTCGTGCTCGTGCTGAGCCTTTCCTTCACGTTGCAGCCTTGCTTCCTTCTCAGATTCTACCCCCAGTAGAAGCAGTGCCGCCTCCGCATGCAGAGCAACGGCAACACAGCCGCACAACGAACCAAACGTCCTGCTGCTTTTGCTATTGTCGTTGCTGCTGCACAGACACACAATGACAGCGCTAGTGACGTTGCGTAGTGCACGGAAACCCTCATGGCTACTCTGTGCGTGTCACTGGGTGGCTGTTGTATTTGCGATGCAGCACTTCGTTTGCTAGGAGGTCGTGCTGCGCCTCCTGAACAGAAGCGTCCTAAGACACACCCTGGCTGCTTAATTCTGTGCATAGGACGTCCACTGCGTTTAGATTTCAGCTCCGGAGTTTTCAGAACTGGTTCAAGGGCCTGCTGCGGTAGCTGCTGCTCCAGTTCCTGCTCTTGGTGATGCGTTTGCTGCTTCTGCTGTTTGTCAGCGTTCCAGCACAATAGCTGCTCAAGACAAGCAGCACCAGCGGTGCGTACGCTCAGCAAAGCACTGACTAACTCGCAGTGGTCCTCAGCCATCTGCACTAGCACGCTCTGCTGTTGCTGCCCTTGCTCATGCTGCTGCTTTAATCGCTCAAGCAGTGGCTGCGCTGCTGTCAGTGCAGCAACAAGAAGAGCAGAGTTATCAGCTAGCGGAAGAGAAGACGAAGAGGAAGCGCTGTTACACCAGTCCTTCAAGACTGTCAGCAGCTGCTGCAGTTGCTGCTGATTTTGCTGGTTTCCAACTGAAGCCTTTGCTACTGTTGAGGGACTCCTGGCTTTTCCCCTTGACCTGCTGCTACAGCGCAGGGCTGCAGCTGCTGCCATAGCTGCTCGGTTTGTTGCTGCAGCTCCGCGGGCATCCTGAGAGGGGCATACAGTTTCAGTTTCTTCTCGTTCTGGAGTACCTGGTGCCTCTCCTGCTGTACGTGGCACAGCTCGGGCAACTGCTGCATCTGCAACAACAGTTGGAATTACACCCTTCGATGCAGCAGACTGCTCTTTTTGCTGTGCCTTGACGTGATTCGTTCGTTGCCTACAGGCGGCCTGCTGCTGCTGCCTCTGCCGTTGCGGAGGCTTGTTCTCGTCTCCGCTGCTGTCGCTGCAGGAGCAGCTGCTGCTGCTACTGCTGCCTTCGACATTCGTTGCAGTGGTCCTATATATTCTACTGCGGTCAAGGTCCGGCCCTGGAGGCTGCCCGCTCAGCCGGCTGCTACGTCGGCGGTTTTTCTGTGCTAATGCTGGTGCAGCCCCAGCTGTTGCTGATGTAACTGAACTTTCAGGCCGCGGTCCCGCTTTTGCTTCTTCTGTTTCTGTCTCCAAGGCCAAGTCGGGCATGCTCCTATGGTTGTACAAATATGTGTGTTTCTTCGGCGGCCTGCCGCGATGTCTTTGTATCGGTTGTTGCTGCACTTGCTTGTGCTGCTGCTCCTTCTGTTGTTGCTGGTTCTGCTGCTCTACTTGCTGCGTGTTTGAAAATTCCCGCTGTTGTGGCCGCTGCTGCAGATCGCCTCCTTTGGTAGGTGCTGCCGCCTGTGGTCGACTTGGTATGTCCTCTGGCTGCTGTTGCTGCTGCTGTTGCTGCTGCGGCGGCGGCTGCGGCGGCTCATCACGAAGCGCCGTCGGGCGCACGGAAGGCTGTGCCGTAGAATGGTCCTCAGCTGTGACTATTAGGCGCTGCTGCTGGTAGCTGCCCTCGCTGTCTGTTGGACCCTTTTCCAGTAGCTGCGTTGACTGGTGCTCATCGTCTTTATCAGCTGCTGTGCCAACACTCTCCTGCTGCGAAAACGGCAAATTTATAGGCTGCGCACAGAACTGTTTCAGCAACAAGTCGCTGTCCTGCGGTTGCTCATGCCGCTGCTGCTTTTGGGGCTGTTGCCGTTGCATTTGAGGCAATTGCTGCTGCTGCTGCTGCTGCAGCTGGCATGTAATTAGCGATACCAACCGCTGGCGCTCATTCTGCAATTTTCCTAACTGCTGCTGCACTTGTTGCTGTTGACGTTGCTCTTCCTGACTAAGTGAGGAGAGCAATTTAGCGTATTGATCCGGGCATACGGGATGCTGCTGCCCCTGGTGCTGCTGTTGAGATCCGATGATGCTTTCAAGCAATTTTGGAGGGAGTTCTCCCTGCCGTTGTTGCTGTCGCAGTAGTTGAAGGAGAAGCCCTGGCTGTGTGCTAAGCAGCTGCTGCAGCCGTGGATTCTGTAGGAGAAGCAACTGCAGTTGGGGCTGCTGCTGTAGCACCAACACCAATTGTCGCACTTGCTGCAGCAGGTGTTGCTGCTTCTGTAATTGCCGGATCGCCCACAAACGAAACGCAGGCGTGATGAGTTGTTGCACGGCCGCTTCCAGCTGCTGTTTTCTCAAAAGCTGAGGCACAGCATCGGCAGAAGTGGCAAAGCGTGGCAAATCTGCTGTGCCCGCAGAAGCAGCAGGTCCTCCTGCAGCAGCAGCTACAGCCATATAGGCTGCATGCTGCTTCGCAATGCGTATGGCTTCAGCATCGCCCAAATAACTGCGAGGCTCAGTAGCAGCACACTCAGCAGTGCTGTTCACTGCCAGAGCTTCAGCGGCGGGCGCCGCTGCTGCTGCTGCTGCTGCTGCTGCTTTTGTTGCTGGTGCCGCCTCAGACAAAGCGGTCCCCTTAAGCAGCAGCTGCCGCTGCACTAAATGAGCAGCGAGATTCAATTGTTGCTGGCAACTTATTCCTCCCAGCCGCAGTAACAGTTGTTGCTGCTGCAGTAGACGCTGCTCCTGCTGCAGAAGACGCTGCCGCTGCTGTTGTTGTAGCAGGTGTTGAACGCGCTGCTGCTGCTGATGCTGTTCACTCCCTACTGACTGGTGAGACTCTTGCGGCATTTTCAGAGCCTGTGCACCAGAGAGCTGTTGGGCATGCTGCGGGATTGCACAATTCTGCAGAGTATGCAACAGCTGCGGCTGCTGTTCCTGCGTTACCTGCGTTGGCCCCCACTTTGCCGTTTCTTGCCGCTGTAGCTGGTGGAGCCTCTGTAGCGTCAGATGAACTACGTCATTATTTGGAACCCTCGTATGGTGCTGCGGTTGCTGTTGTTGATTGGCTACGGTCCGTGTTTGTGCGAGGCCCGCCTGCTGCAGCGAAGTGCGGAGCCGTATTTGTTGGAGAAGAAGCACATTCTGTTGCAGCTGCTGCAGGGAGGGTTGCCTTCGCTCGTTGTTTTGCATGACATCCGACTTCGTCGTCGGCAAGTACTATAGTGCCTGCTAGGAGCCCTGGGAAAATGCTAAGGCCCCTTCGGGCTTGCCGGAGGCCCTCAGTTCCCCTTCGCTCAAAACGCCAAAATGTTGTCAATATATTTTCACTAAAAAAAACGAGACAAAATAAACTGAACAATCTTATGGGCCCAGAGGGAATGCACAGAGGTGCCTCCACAACTGGTAAGGTCACTGCCGAGGGATGAGTCCGCGCGGCTTTAGAACGCAGGGAAGCAACAGCCAAGGCGGAGTAGTACGAATGTCTTATTAACTACGGGATAGCGGATACTATAGAAAATTAAACCGGGGAAAGCATCACTACCGACAGTCCCCCGCCTGCCCTGTACCACCGATCCGACAACCCCCCAAAACACCACCCAGAGCAGAAGACTGTCGTCTTGCCTCTCTGCCAGTCGACTTCCCCTCAAACGCTTCCCACTCTTTGATTCAATACTTGTATTTGAGGAAATACTGACCGTTATTTCATTTGCTCGATGAAATCACTTACCGCGCGCGGTGTCCTGGGTTGCGAGGAAATTAAACAGCACGAATAGAACGGTCATATGCATGCTATTGCCGCTCTACGAAGCTGTGGCACTACATATGCAGGGGAAAAAATCTCTATATATTCTAGAAGCATGATATAGTACAAAATATAGATTCGAATGGCCGAAGCCGTAGCACTAAGTAACGCGTATCTGTTCAAAGTAGTGCCATGTGCAAGCGGAACTCAAAGGGAGTGGGCGTGTATGTGAATGCATTGGAAAAGCGTCTAAGCCTTGGGCTAATTAGCCATGATGCTTAGCTTATTATCCCCCATACCGCCACCACAGTTAAGCAAGCACTGGCACTCCCCTTGTAATATAGTGGCACCGTACGGCGAAGCGCTTGGGTAGAGTTACGCTTTCAGGACTAGAAAAAGTCTGGTTCCCTGTTCCCACAAGTAGAGAGAAAATGCGCTCCTTTCTCCATCCCGAAGATGTTCCTCAGAAAAGTGGCGCATTCCATCGCGTCATTAGCTGTCGACGGCACGACAGTGAATCGCTAGAGGCTTCAATGATAGACGTAGTCCCTACTCGCTGCGGGTTTTCTTTGTGCATTGAGAGCCCAGATGGCGCTCCTGTCTGAGGCCTTCAGGAGGTAGCCTTACTGTGGTAATGCCCTGCTGCAAGGCAACAATAGCAGAAATGGAAGCTGTCCTCCTGCCCAACTACGCCAGTTGGCAGCAGGCCGAGCTGCAGGCACCTCTATACTCAGAGCTTCCAATTTTCTTTTAATCAAGTAATCCTATGTTCCTGACGGGAAAGTGAAGCGAATCGGTTGCGCCTCGTATATGCTTCAAGGGGTAAAACGTTAGTCATAATCTTGGATGTATAAATATTCGAGATCTAACACGACCTGGATATGTGCGACTAGCTCTCGGCTAGATTTTATCTACTAACGCAGATGTATTACACTTGGTAATAGAGAGCGGAGGAGTCCATCGTGGACAACCATTAATGTTAAAGGCTAGGGCGTTTCGCGAGTGAAAACAGCAGAGCGCTGAAAGGTTATGGATTAATGAGTGTATATTCTGTATAGAGTTATTTTTTGAATATGGAAGAAAAAGCTGCCGCCACACTAGCTTCGGTCTGAAAGGGCTTGCCTGCTCACCTGGAGATGGTGGTGCTCATTCTAGCTTACATGGCCTGCATTTCCGTGGACTGACTACCCTTCTACCACAGTCTGCCAGCTCGTGCAACATATTGCTGGAGTGCGCCATACTTAACTATTTCTACGATGAATGAAGCAGCAGACGGCAAACGAAATTGACAAACACACGATGCCATCCGTGTTGCTGGTCG